>NW_017670608.1:386142-392067 GCF_001879085.1 Nicotiana attenuata
ACTTTTTCTGCATCCCGAGTTATTCCAGGGTGTAACTCGGATGTTTCCTGTAGTTTCTTGTCTTTAAATTCCCGAATGTGAACCTTGTTATGTTCAAAATTCCAAGAAATGAAATCGATATTTCATCGTTCATTTTTCTTTATTCTTTTTGATTTTGCTATTTTTCTCCTTCATTTCTTCTCTTTAGTTTTAATAATGCAGTTTTAACATGACATGCTTGCGGACTTCATGCCTAGATCCCGAAACGCTGTCAGATTTCGAAATAATGAATCAAGAGTCGAAGTGCGAAGAAGGTAACCTTGAGGAAATAAAACAAAGAATTGGAACAATTGAAGGAAAATTGGTTTGGAAAGGTCCGTACATTATAACAAAAGAGTGTGCTGTATTCAGGGCACATCTGGGCAGTTGTACCAATAAGGAATGGCCCGCGCTTACAACAAAAGGTGCGTCCCAGGAATTTTGAAGTGGGACAACTCGTGCTGAGACGCATTCTGCCCCATCACCAGGAAGCAAAGGGAAAATTTGCTCCTAACTGGAAGGGTCCATACATAATCCGGAAGATATTGCCAAGAGGAGCACTGTATCTGGGAGACATCGAAGGAAATGATCCTGAAGCAGCAGTCAATGCAGATGCAGTAAAAAGGTACTACGTCTAATCCTCACGTGGTGATGGCTTTTGCGCAATTGAGATGACGAAGGCTTTCCTTCCCGCTACCCCAAACACTATCAATCCTTCGTAAACCCTTTGAGCCGATTACGCTTCTTTGGTCACCCCCTTTGGAACCTGGAAGTATTTTTGAAAAAAAAAAAAAAAAAAAAAAAAAAAAAAAAAAAAAAAAGAAAAAGAAAAGAAAAGAAAAAGGAAAGAAAAGAGAAAGAAAAAGAAAAGAAAAGAAAAGAAATAGAAAAGAAAAAAGGAAAAGAAAACATGATGGAAAAAGAGAAAAAGAAAAAAAAAAGAAAAGAAAAGAAAATATGATATGATGAAAAGAAAAAGAAAAAAAAACAAAACAAAACAAAAACAAAACACAACCAAAAAACAAATGTTTCCCTGAACTACGTTTGACTTGATTCCGAAAGGATACGTAGGCAGCCTCTCGCTGAGGTTCAGTCACACCAAAACAAAAATCCCAATTTCCCGAAAAAATGAAACTGGGGCAGATGATATAATGGTTCGGCCATGAACCCGCCGAAATGGTTCCAAAGTTGTAGTTCCGCCGAAAATCCTTTTTACCCCAAAACCTTGTCCAAGTCCTTCCGATCAATTGGCAAAGGCAGGGAAGTGGAGAACGTTATTGTTGGGATCCGATACAATTCAAATTGAGAGAAATAAAATGAGAGAGTCTTATCGGTGAAAACCTTTGGGCACCATAAGGCGTGGTGAGTAGAGAAAATGAAATGAGAGAGTCCGCTTAGTGAAAACTCACAAAGAGCACTATCGGGCGATGGTGAGAATAGAAATGAGAGAGGTCGATGGCGAAAACCCGCAAAGCGCGCTGTCGGCCGACAAGAAGACATCTCACCACTAAAAGAGTCCTGACAAAGCTCCCTGGTTTTTGAAATATGGATCAATGAGTTCACAAGAAGCTGGAAAGTTTGTGTGGGTCGGGCATCCAGTCCAAAAAGCATGTAATGTTCATTTGAGGCCGGCATGCACACCCCAGATAAGTCCTTCTTTTCCCCCGAAAGGGACACTTCTCTTTAAAATCATATGCTTGCCTTTTGCATACTTTTCTTTGAATCCCTTTCGGTTTAACTCTGATTCCGTAACAATTACAAAGAAAAGGTGGCAGGACCGGTTTCAAAGGGCTCCGCCTGGCAAGAGTCGAAGAAAATTGTCACGACCCATTTTCTGAACAAGCCGAGACGGCACTCGATCACTAAACATGACCGAGTGAACCATCTCTGCTTATCAAACCTATTATAACTCCAAACCTTATATGCAACAAAGCCATACTCTAACCAAATACTTTTGATTAGTTCGAATATTTAAATAAATCAACTCCAAAACTTTATTCGTAGTAACTACTGAATTACTGCTAAATTATTATAAAATAACATCTGAATCTCAACCCAATGACTATGTCTATGAAGCCTCCACTGATAAACTGACGCACTGCTCAGGACATGAGATTTCTTGGCCAATTCTCCAAGTAACAAAGAAATAACTAGATAAAGATGACTCTAAGGAATACTCCACGAATAAAAGCGGAGCTCACCAATAGCACTAGAACCGAAGGGAGTCCTAACTCGTAGCCTGCTCGCCTGCAAATCCGGTTGCTACGTTGCACCGCAGACCAACGTAGGTTCCCAAAAGAGAACGTCAGTACCATCCATTGTACTCAGTGAGTCTCAACAACAGGGGGTGAAACTTTAATAACATATACATTATGAGCAAAGGTTCTAAATGCATGTAAAACATAAAGCTTATAAGAATAATTCTAAATAATTGCATAATAGCAGTTTATGAATATTCTAAAAGAATTTTTTTTCGTTTTCTTTCTTATAAAAAAAATACTTCACTTTATACTTTGGGAGTTCCAACTATCCTGACTTAATTCTGTCTCAGTCCCCGTGTGATCGTCCCGGGTTCGATCCCAACCTGATCGAATAGGCCCAATCCACGAGGTGCCACTCGCTTCATGGTTCTTAGCGCTCATGTATCATACCTTAGCATGGCTAAGTAAATTCTCAGCAACGAGACCCTCGGCTCGTGTGCTCCCTACTTTGGCACAAGTAGTTTCAGGAAGTCAACGCCTTGGTCAGGACCCTCGGCCTGGACGATGACCCCTTCTCAGAATAAAGGATACTCCCAAGAATCTTTTCTTTCTAAAACTTCTTCTTGTGACTTTTCAAGTCTAAATCCTTTCTTTATAGAACATCATGTACATGTTCATATTGGTATCCTTAAATGTAAAACATGGCATAAGAATGAAATAAATATGTAAAAATATTTCTAAAGATTCTTTCTCCTTCATAAATTTTCAACATGAAAATAGCATATAAGAATAACACAAAAATCTGAAAATTTAAGCGCATAGATCATTTAAACTTTTGCTAGAACAATTCTAAGTTAATGGGTACTCACTCGCTCCAATTAAATAAATATAAACTCTTTTAAGCAATTTATCAAACGCTTGTATGCGTGCTTTTGTGACTTAAACCACTTTAGTAAAGGGTTATATCAAGTCACCTCAAAACTTCTCGAGCCAATACGTAGGCCCCAGTCCAATTGACACCAGTCAAACAATCGATTCTACAACAACCAGTGCATTTTAATCAATTTTAAAGTACTACACCTAATTATGAAATTTATTGATGATATAGAGGAAGAAGGGAATTAACTATTCAATTCTTACCTATTACTACTGTAGGGTAATTGACAATAGGGAATTTTACATACCTGAGTTCAAGTATAAGTGATTTGTAAAGAATCCTAGGTTTTCCGTTGACTGCGTGACTTGTTCACTGCTTCTATTTCTTATCTCTGTGCGTTTGGTTTGTTTTGACTTTCATTAAGGCTTTATGCCTTTGGTTTGTTTTGGTCGTGAGGCAGAGGAGTGGTATATGGACTTCAAGCCCAAATTCTTAAAAGCTTAGTTTGCTTCCCTTTTTTTTTTTGGATACTCACTTCTAATGATTAATAATTAAAAAAAATTAAAAAAATTTCCCTAATTGTATGTCCAAATTTTTATAAATAGAAAAGTAATTCAAAATCAATCACAAGAATTTAAATCTGTAATAGAAGTATAATTTAAGATTATAAAAATTAAATTCTATATCTAGCATGCCTTGAAACTTTTTATAAATTTGAGGAGTGTTACAATCTTCCCTCCTTAAAAACATTCGTCCTCGAATGTTACTAGGGCCTTATTCTTAAGCTAACAATCTTAAATTTTTTCTTAGCATTACTCACTCTTCCAAGGAACTCAAAATTTTGGCTAACTCCCTAAATTTTCAAAAATTTCGGCAGAGTTTCCCTTGTAAATTGGACTATCCAAAAAAACTATCCCTGTCACAAATACTACAACTACATCAACAACAACCAAATATACCATAACAGGTCATTCATAGGCACCATACGCAGCTCATAAATTAATTACTCACACTCCGGCAAGGAGGTACCACAATAACTAACAAGAATCTAAAGCACAACAACTTTAGCACAAGTAAATCACTTTAATGAATTAAATATACTACGGCATAAACTAAATTACTACGACAACTAAGTATAATCTAGAAAGGACAGAAACACTTGCTAACTTGTATTTAATAAAT
This sequence comes from Nicotiana attenuata, assembly GCF_001879085.1. Lineage (NCBI taxonomy): Eukaryota > Viridiplantae > Streptophyta > Magnoliopsida > Solanales > Solanaceae > Nicotiana > Nicotiana attenuata. The sequence continues at coordinate 390,421 of NW_017670608.1, forward strand.
GAAATATAAATATCAAACCAAACTTAGGTTCACATACCTTTTTCCTCAAATAAATATGGATATTTCTTTCTCATATCTTCCTCGACCTCCCACGTAGCTTCTTTTGAATCATGATTACTCCAGAAAACTTTTACCGATGCTATATTTTTTATTCTTAACTTTCTTACTTGCCTATCGAGAATTTCTATAGGTACTTCTTCATAAGTCAAACGTTCTTTAATTTCTATGATATCGGCAGGTATTATATGCGACTCATCATGAATGTACTTTCTAAGCATAGCCACATGAAATACGGGATGAACAGAGGACAACTCAACGGGTAGCGCTAGCTTATAAGCCACGTTTCCTTTCTTTTCTAGAATTTCATAAGGTCCGATAAATCTAGGACTAAGTTTCCCTTTCTTACCAAACCTCATAACTTCTTTCATTGGTGAAACTTTCAAAAACACCTTATCATCAACCATGAACTCTAACTCACGATGCCTCTTGTCAGAATAAGACTTTTGACGACTTTGAGCTGCTTTAAGTCTTTCTCTAATTAGCTGAACTTTCTCCAAGGCCTCGCAAACAAACTCTGGACCAATCAACGGCGCCTCTGCTGGTTCAAACCAACCCACTGGAGACCTACATCTCCGCCCATACAATGCTTCATAAGGAGCCATACCAATGCTGGACTGATAGATGTTATTGTACGCAAATTCTATAAGTGGCAAGTGATCATCCCAATTACCTCCAAAATCTATAACACACGCACGCAGCATATCTTCGAGAGTCTGAATGGTCCTTTCTGCCTGGCCATCGGTCTGTGGATGAAAAGCGGTGCTTAAATTGTCCTTGGTACCTAATCTTTTCTGAAATGCCTGCCAAAAATGCGCCGTGAACTGAGGGCCTCTATCAGATATGATTGAAACTCGAGTACCATGCAATCGGACTATTTCTTTGATGTACAACTGCGCATACTGCTCTGCGGAATCTGTCGTCTTTACTGGTAGGAAATGCGCGAACTTTGTCAGTCGGTCTATAATAACCCAAATTGAATCATGTTTACGGTATATGCGAGGTAGACCTACTACGAAATCCATATTGATCATCTCCCACTTCCACTGTGGTATCTCTATGTCTTGAGCTAAGCCACCAGGCCTCTGATGCTTGGCTTTGACTTGCTGGCAATTTAAACATTTAGCCACATGATCTGCTACTTGTTTCTTCATGCCTTTCCACCAATACAAATCTTTCAAATCTAGATACATTTTGGTAGCACCTGGGTGGATAGAGTACCTCGAATTGTGAGCTTCCTCCGTTATGGCCTTCCTAAGACCATCTACATTGGGCACACATAACCGATCATTCAACTTCAAAACTCCGTCAATTCCTAGAGTGAAAGCAGTGATTTCTTTGCTTCTGACGCCTTCTTTTAATTTCACTAAGTACGGATCTTCGTCTTGCTTAGCCTTAACATGCGCAACAAGGGAGGATTGCGCTAAGGCATAAGCAGTTATATCTCCTTCTTTGGTCTCGTCCAATCTAATTCCATCATTTGCTAGTTTTTGAATTTCTCGGCCCAAAGATCGCCTTTGTACTGCAAGATGGGCCAAGACACCCATTGACTTCCTACTAAGTGCATCTGCTACCACATTAGCTTTGCCC
>NW_017670608.1:392078-411528 GCF_001879085.1 Nicotiana attenuata
AAATCCTGGCCAAAAAACCGAAGATCTCCCGGCCAAAAAATCGAGGAGCCTTTTTCTTTCCAAATCCCGGCCAAAAAACCGAGGATCTCCCTGGCATTCCCCAAGGAGCCTTTTTCTTTCCAAATCCCGGCCAAAAAAAAAACCGAGGATCTCCCGGCCAAAAAACCGAGGATCTCCCGGCCAAAAAATCGAGGAGCCTTTTTCTTTCCAAATCCCGGCCAAAAAAACCAGGATCTCCCGGCTAAAAAACCGAGGAGTTTTTTCTTTCCAAATCCCGGCCAAAAAACCGAGGATCTCCCTGGCATTCCCCAAGGAGCTTTTTCTTTCCAAATCCCGGCCAAAAAACCGAGGATCTCCTGGCCAAAAAAACCGAGGAGACTTTTCTTTCCCAATCCCGGCCAAAAATCGAGGATCTCCCGGCCAAAACACCAAGGAACTTTTTCTTTCCAAATCCCCGCCAAAAAAACGAGGATCTCCCGGCCAAAAAATCGAGGAGCCTTTTCTTTCCAAATCCCAGCCAAAAACCGAGGATCTCCCGGCCAAAAAACCGAGAAGCTTTTTCTTTCCAAATCCCGGCCAAAAACCGAGGATCTCCCGGCCCAAAAAAAAACAGAGGAGCTTTTTCTTTCCAAATCCCGGCCAAAAAACCGAGGATCTCCCGGCCAAAAAACCGAGGAGCTTTTTCTTTCCAAATCCCGAACCGAGGATCTCCTTGGCATAACCCAAGGAGCCTTTTCTTTTCAAATCTCGGCCAAAAATCGAGGATCTCTCTGGCATAACCCAAGGACCTTTTTCTTTTCAAATCCCGGCCAAAAAACCGAGGATCTCCCTGGCATAACCCAAGGAGCTTTTTCTTTTCAAATCCCGGCAAAACCCGAGGATCTTTCTTCTTTCCGTCCCGGCATAACCCGAGACCCTTTTTCTTTTTTCGGCATAACCCGGTCATAACTTGGATCCATTCCCAAGGATACACAATCCTGATTTTATTGCTTAGATATGTGTCACAAATAACTCACGAAATTTTTCTAGTGAAAACTGGGGCAGAAAAATTTCGTTCGTTTTTTTGTTTTGGTGTCTGAGCAGGTTTGACCTCGAGGCATAGGATCCGAGGTAGCTGATGGAATGAATCTCAATCCAGAAGAAATAAAAGAAGAAAATAACAAAAAGAAATGGAATCAAATGTGAAGCAAACAAGGGTGCGGATTGCTCAAAGTCTGATTGAAGTCACAAGCTCCGCTGATCCCGTTTTGACCCAATGCTGCGGAAAGAAGTAAACACCTACAGCTTACGAGCATCAAGATTCAGATCGGAGTCTGCAGCAAGACCTAGCCAAGACTCAAGATCAAGCTTCAAGAGATTTATAGATAGGAATCTTGTAACTCGTAGCTGATAGGCTTAGTTACTCTTTTTAATTTTGATTTTGATGTAATGAACGGGACCGCGAACCGGAACCTCGACGGCACCTCGCTCGGCTCTCCACCTCGGTACTCCATCTCCTCATTCACCTCTGAACTACACGTGGCATGATTCCTTTGTAGCCAAGGATATGTAGTCAGCTCAAATACCAGGGCTCGGTCACATTCTCATTTCTGTTAGCTTTTGGCATTTCTGAATAAGGGTCGGGTCAAAAACCAGTCTAGTCGTTCTTTGTCTGAAAACTCTTCGCGTTTCCAGTCAAAGAGGGGCAGCTGTAGACATGTGATTTTTGACCCTCCCCAAGATTTTCTATATTTTAGCATGTAAAAATTTAATTTAGGCCTAATATAGCTATTTTGATTAATTTTGACTCTTTTACTTTATTTTATTACAAGAAAAATAAAAATTACAAAAAAAAAAATTTAGTTCATGTATTTTTCATAAATTTAAAAAAAATACAAAAATAGTACCTTATTTTAATCTTTATATAATTTCGAAAAATACAAAAATAGTTCCATGTTCAGTTTAATTAATCAGTGTTAGTTTTGCATTGTGTAGTATTTTTATCCTTTTTTTTTTAAAAAAAAGAGTCAATTAAGGTGTTGGATCACAATTTTAAGAGTTTTAGAGTCCAATTCTAGGCCCAATTCGAATTAGTCCATTAAGCCTAGAGACCTTTGTAGACTATTCTTTGGAACAAAAATAAATAAAAAGAACCTAAGAACTTAACACAAAAAGACGCAGTACAACCTAATCCCTATCCCCTATAAATTAATACACCATATACACCCAAAAGGGAGGGAGACTAAAAAAAAAAAAGAGACACCATCTTCTTCACAAAATCGGAACACCAAAAACCTTCAAATCAAGCGCCGTTTTTTTTAGACCTTGAGATCCCCCCAGCAAACTTGGTCTTCTTCATGAAGAAATCAACAAGAGAACGGGCAACTGCTGCTGCTTCTTCATGAAGTCAGCCGCACATCACAAACGAGACACCCTAACACAAAGCTGACCTCCACTGTCCAGCCCCAAAACTTCATTGAAATTTGACTTTCTCCACCCCTGTTTCAACCCCAAAACTATCCAAACTCTAGCCAAAAACGCAGAAAATTCCAGCTCCAAAATCGTTGCGCTGCTGCTTCTGAACAGCCACCAAACAGCCTCGAAATAGCTTTAGAAACGCAACAAAACTTGCTACGAAACAGGCCCAGAAACGACCCTGAAGCAGTAGCTCAGATCAGCCGAATAATCCTTGAAACACAAAATTTCAGTCGAGTTCGAGGTTGCGGACGAGGTCGTAGTTTGTTAGCTCCGGTCTAGTTCACCTGAAGTTCGTGTTATCGTGTATATTGGAAGATTTGTGTTAATCTGTAAAGGATTGGGCTCGAAGGCTTGTGATTTTGTTGTTGCAAAGATTCGGATTCACTAGAGGTTCATTCTACTTCTTCTTACTATTTCACTCGTAATATCATGCTTTTCGTTGGATTTTCTTTGATTTTGCCGCTTTGTCTCATTAATTGTCTGATATAATATTTTGTTGTTATTTGTTCTGTTTTGGTGGAAAGTTAATGCTTTGGTTTGTTCCATTTTTTTGTGATTGCGTGGATTACAGCATGGGTGTAGAAATTTCACTGTTGTTGCCTTTCTATACCTATATATTATTCAGTGATTACATGAACTATTCCACTGTTTTCTTTAAAATTTCCCTATTAAGATGCTGATTGGTTCGGTAGCCTTGAATCCTTAGGCGTGGGCGTGTTCTAATGCAGAATACCTGGAAAGCTAAAGGCAAATTTAAGGTTTGGGCCTTTCTATTTGATTATGGGTTTAATTTTGAAAAAAGGTTACTGGGCCAAACATGTTGAAGTTATGCTAGGTCCATTCCCTAATGACACTTTATTGAGCCATGTTAGAGAGCCCAATTTCATGTAATCTATAATCTAGCTCACATTTCCATAATTAACTGCCACATTTTTTCAAAACAATTCCATAATACTCTTGGGCATGCAATAATCTTAATTTAGTTTAGGACAATAATTATAAACATTCGTAGTTTGCTTTAGTTGAATACAATCCTTTAAAATTAGAATCGAGGTGTGCCATTAGTTGAATTTTCCACGGCCCTCGCAAAGTTGAAAACGCGTAGTTGCTTTAGGCGCGTAATCTTAAAATTACCTTCCTAAACTCGGGTGCGCATTTCATGTGACCCAAATCCAAATCTTAATAACGTTGAATAAAATGTGTTTCGGATTGCGGGTACATTTCATGTGACGCGGTCCAAAGACATGTTTTAGACGACGTTAAATCTTCTTTAAATTGAATAAAAGCGGTTATAAAGTTAAAATTGTATCATAGGCTAAAACATGCATTAAAATCAGATAATAAGCCAATTATAATGGTTTAAGCGACCGTGCTAGAACCACGGAATCCGAGGGTGCCTAACACCTTCACTCGGGTTAACAGAATTCCTTATTCAGAATTTCTGGTTCGCAGACTTCAAAAGGAAAGTCGATTTTTCCTCGATCTGGGATTTAAAAATAAATCGGTGACTTGGGACACCAGAAAACAAACCATCCCAAGTGGCGACTCTGAATTGAATAAATAATCCCATTTCGAATAATGTCACTTAAATTGGAAATACTCCCTTATATACTATCCTTCGGGTGGTGTGTAAAAAGGAGGTGTGACACTTAGCCACATATCTTCAAAATTAATTATGTGCTACTTGGCTACCAATCACCGCACTTCAGCATCAAAGGTTTGTGGTCTGAAAATGCTTTGGTCAAAAATTTCTGCCTGATGTTTCTGAAGACTTCATCCCATTCTATTGACATGAGGAATCTGTCAGTTCTTGATGCTTGGAACTTATTATCATCTCTGGACCAGGTGTAAAATCCATCATGTAAAGGAGGATCCACAAAAGTAATCTTCTGTTTAAATTCTATAAATCTTTGTATTGCTCTTGTGCTTCTGCATCCTTTCCTTTCTTCCTCTTGTCTAGTTGTACTAAAATCGCCCACCAAAAGCCATGGTACATCCCATAGGCCTCCGATTGCTACCAGTTCCAACCATAATCTTCTGTCGCTGTCTTTATGTGGCCCATACACCTCTGAGAAGCCCCATTTAAACTCTTCATTTACACCTCGAATAAGCATGAAAGTGTGAGGCTGCCCTCTTGAATTTCCACGCATGGTATTGCCTTTCATCCCGTAAAATAATGATACCCCCTTTACTACCTGACGGTTTTATTCCCTCCAATCTGCCGGTGTACAGCTCCAGATCTGCTTAATTAGTTTTTCCACTTCCACCTTCGTTTCCTGTATGCACAGCACCCCTGCTTTCATTTATGAAGTAGATCAGTAGTCTCCATTTATCTTGATTATTTAGTCCCCGCACGTTCCATGAAATAATTTTAATCTTCGTTTGTTCTTCCTACCCCTGCTTCCTCAGAACTTTCCCCATAGTTAGTCTCGAATCCCAGCTTTTTAACCTCGTTCTTCCCCTTTCGATGATCTCTGTTCAGTGTTCTTACACCAATCTGCTGTTGTCTCAAAGCCCTTTTGCCTCCAGCTTCACGAATAGTCAAATGCTTCATTCTCAAACCTTCCAAAACGAACTCCGAGCTGCTTGTTAGCTATCAATATGTTTCTCCTCATCCACCTGTAAGCCTCGTACACCACAGAGTATCTATTACTGGTAGAATCAGAATCGTCCCATTGCAATAGGAGGGTTTCATTCGGCATGAAGGAGGACCTTTCTCCCTCTGAAAATAAATAGACTGCTTTATTGACACTTGGTGGCCTGACATGTCATCTTTTCTGACTTTCCGTTCACTCCCTCCGAAGATTCTTCCCCCTCAGAATTCTTCCATCATATTTCCAGTCGCTGGTGTTCTGCAAACTTCATGTGAGCCTTGGAAATTATAGTACCATCATTGGTGACCACCGTTGGAATTCCAGTTTTCTTCCTTTCAAGAACCATTCCCCTATTTGATTCGCTCTGCTTCGACCCTCGGTGGGAACTCAAAGAGAAGATACTGATTCTCCATCCCAGCCGTCCATTCTCCATTCTCTGGAGCCACTTTTGAATGACTGTCATTTTGGGGACTGTAAAAGAGTCATTAGAATGACCTACTAAGCATCTCGCCAGAAATCTATTTAGCTTACCCCATTTCAGTTTCATGTACTATATAATACTGTTTAGGTCTAGGTGTGCCTCCTCCACCCCCATGGCCAACTCTAGATAGCGACATCTGTTGCATATGATTTTTGATGCCTTGCTTTTTGTTTCTCCCCTTTGCTGTACCTTTTTCTAAAAACATGGAACTCTTCTCTTCGTACTCCGAGTCTCCGACCACCCTGCATCTGTATCAATCTCCTGTATGACTGTTGCTGATTTGCTCTTACCCAACCATGATTCGATTTTGATAAACCTCCCACATTATGCTGAAGTTCTGAAACCTCTAACTATATACAGCTGGACCTTGTGCCCCCATTTTCAACGCACCTTACCTTTTCCATTAGATGCCTGTTTTAACAGTTCACATATCTATATCAGGTTGTCTTCATCTACTTCAATTCTGCTGGAAAGGTTCCTTCTTCTTCTCCCTACTATCATGTACTAGTTCTTGGCTTCTTGCGTTTATCGCCGATTTCAGAAACATCGAAGGTTTTTCTCCCACTAGACAAATCATTCGCCGTTCTTGCATTTGTCTCTAACTTTTCTTCGTTATGCACCCCAGGTTTAGCTGTGATTGTGCTTCCAAAATACTTCTGTGTTTGGTAGTAGTAGTAGTACTTGCAAATTTTAGAGGTGATTTATTCTGTCAAAACTTATTCAGATTACAAGTTTTATCTTATGCTACTAACTCTTTCTATCCCCTTCCAAATACCTACCTTGTGATAGCTTTCTAGCCGCTATATATTCATCTCGCCCTCTGCACCGTCATGCATACTCAAGAGTAATCTGATTGCTTAGCTCCTCATATGTGGGAGAGTTACAGTTCAAAGATATCTCAAGCCATCAAGCTTTTGTGTAATATCTGTTAGATGATCATATGTGCAAGGAGGGGTTACTGATGACGTCCAAATCCACTCCTCAAAGAGTAAGCGGACATGGTAGCAGGCGATATAATTTTCCAACTATGAGTCAGGGTCGAATCCCACAAAGAACAATATGTAGGCGATTAGGGAAGTAAGAGAATTATCACTTATTATGCTAAGCCAAACACTTATAACGGTTGGCTTACAACAGGAATTACACTCAAGTAATAATTCAATGTATTTCACAATTTTACAAATATGAGCGAGTTTATGTTAATTAGTTTCGGATAATAATTCTATATTAGCTTCTTCCGGAGGCTAACTAGACTTCCTAATTGAATTATCCCTAAAAGAATTAGAAATTTTTTAAATTTTCATTGTGTTTTTTCTTTTTAGAATAGTTTATTTTATTATTTTTTATCAATCTACCAAGTTCAGGAAGTTTGGAAGTGTTTGGGACATCAAGAAGGAGATTGAGAAATGAGAAAAAGTCAGGTCTAGGCTACAGTTGTCGCATTTGCGAACAAAGCTTGGCAGTTGCGAATGGATGACTCATCACAAAACTGAAGTAATCGTCGCAATTGAATCCCATAGAAAATAATATGTAGGCGATTAGGCAAGTAAGAGAATTATCACTTATGATTTTGAGAAAATATTATATATAAATGCAAAAATATAAACTAACCTAGAAAGTGAGTAAAATGATCAATGGCTACAAGCATGGATGCAACGGGAATTACACTCAAGTAACTATTCAATGTATTTCACGATTTTACAAATATGAGCGAGTTTATGTTAATTAGCCTCGGATAATAATATTCTATTAGCTTCTTCCGAAGACTAACAAGACTTCCTAATTGAATTATCCCTAAAACAACTAAAAGATTAAGTGCACCCAAATATGGCTACAGGTAGTTCAATCTTATCCCCAGGTAGAAGCTATAAAATGAGTGTTAACGCCTCACGTTCTTGTTAATTAATCTTTCCCAACCCAAGTTATCTTTTCCAAGATTAATTCAAAGTTAATGGGCGAGACCTAGGGTTAGCTAGTTTCTTTGGAAACATTAAAGAACAAGATAATTGAAGAAACAATTAACTCACTTCAATATTAATAAAAATTATTCAATACATAAACACAACAAGAGATTTAATCCAGATTTTAATAATGAATATTTTCAGAAACAAGATTCAGGTATTGAAATAAATACTACACACTTAGATATTCAATACAAAGTAAGGAATTGAAGAAATGGGTAAGAAAATCTCATCCAAAATCTTCAACTCCCAAGTGTGTGTGCAAGAACCCTAGCTCCAAAGCTTGTATTCTTAGTCAAGAGGATGCCAAAAATGCCAAAGATTCAGCTAGGTCGGGTCGGGTATTTATGGGTTTGGACAAAAAAATGTGAAATTCCAAATCTGCCTAGAACTGAAGCCCGTTGTTCGCATTTGCGAAAACTCCGAACCTTAACTATACTGTTGACCATCACATTTGCGATTAAGATGTTCACTTTTGCGAACTTGGCCTTCTTCACCTATTTTCGCAATTGCGATGAAGGAGTCCGCATTTGCGAACGTTGACTGTCTGGTTGACTTCGCATTTGCGGTCCTTCATTCGCATTTGCGACTTATGCGTCCATCTCTATACTTCCCAATTGCGATCAAGCTTCTCGCATTTGTGGTTATTACTTGTGCGTTGACTTTGCAATTGCGAAGTCCAGATCGCATTTGTGATATCTGAGGGCTTTTCTCCCGTTTTCTTCATTTGAGCTTTTTTTGACTTGTTTTCACTTGGTTTCTTTCCCGATCATTTCTAAATTACATAAACCTTTAAAGTAGAAGTAAGCGACATTGAATACGCTATTTTATCAGTCAAACATAGCAAAAATCTAAGATTAAAGAAGAAATAAGTTGGTAAAAGACTTGTCAGTTACCACTGTTCTTCTAGCACTCGGTGCTGGAAATAGTTTGCAAGTTTTAAAAGAATGTGATCTCATATTGGATAACAATGCCTTGAATATCATCTCATATTGGATAACAATGCCTTGGCACCACAGAATCTCAAGTAGAAGCAAGTGTAATTCAATACAAAGTGATCTTGAAGATGTTATTGTTTTGAAGTTGAATGGGATTATATCTTACTTCATCTGGAGTAATACAACTGAGCTCCTTAGTGAGTAGGACCGAGACTTCAAAATAAGTGGACTAGTTTTTACTAAATTGTTAGTGGCAACAATGTGATTTACTCGGGTTGGTTAACCACATCTCTTTTTATTTGCCTCAGCGAGATATTTCTCTTTCACTGGAGTATATTGTACTTCATTCAAGTGTAAACTGTGTTGGTACCCTCTTTTGTTTTCAGATAATATACATGACAGGATGGAGGGAACACCATTCTCAACAGAAAGCAAAGAAGAGGGGGTCAGCCACAGTGTCATTCCAGGATCTCCAAAAGCAATTTGGCAGTGGTGGTGGCTGCTGACGTCTCGCTACATTCTTTCACGATGCATTTCTTACCTGTTTTCTGATGCTTTCCAGCAGCTAGAAGATGAGGGGATGGAGATACCCATAATTTAGACATTCTCTTTCAAAACCTAAAAGTTTTATAACCAGCTTTCTTTACTCATGCAGGAGAATCCTGTAAAATAATAGGTAATAATAATAAACTTTTAGTTGAACCATGGAGTACTTCAACTTTCTTGTCATTGCAAAAAACACCGATGTACATCTGTATCAAGACATGATGTTGTTCTATAAACACTAGTAAGGTTGTATTAGGACAAGTCTGTCTCCCTCTCCCCCCCCCCCCCCCAATTGTTTGCCATGGAGCACTTCAACTTTTTTGTCATTGCAAAAAAAACACTGATGTACGTCTGTATCAAGACATTATGCTGTTCAATAAACACTAGTAAGGCTGTATTAGGACCAAGTCTCTCTGTCTAAACCACCCCCCCCCCCCCCCCCAAATAGTTTGCCACAAAGTCAAATTCATTCTCCAACGTTAAGAATTTGAGTGGTTTTACATCACCAACCAACTAGGCAATGAATAAACCGATTAAGTCAAGAAATAAGAGATCCGGAGCACCAATAGGTACAAAGGAGTTAAACGGATGGATTCTTTATTTAGCTCATCCATATTTATCCTAGATATAGAGAGAGCTAATTTGCAAATAAAAGTTAGTTGACAGATTAGCGAAAGTGTCAACCAAAAGGTTGAACTGTGGAAAAGCACTCCAAAGTATAAGTATTTTAAGACAGGTAAGACTAGAGTTTTTGACTAAAATTGTCCCTTATCTATTGGAGTAGGTCTATTTTTGTCCTCCAAATATAACTCAGAGCATCTTTAATCCCTCAACTTTGCTAAAAGTGTAGCATCTTTGGTCTTACTAACAGACCCATGTTGAAAACTAACGGTGTTATCCCCTGTGACTCTCACGTGACTGTAAAACACTGAACCCGCGGTGAAAGACTAACTCCATTCCTGATTCCCCCCAAATAAACCCTTTACCAAAAGCCTAAGCCCCTCTGGAAAAAAGCTCGATTGACGGGAACAAGAAAATAACTCAAGTGAAGAAGCTTTATTCTTCATCTCCAGTAATGATTATTTGATCCCATGGTAGTGGAATACCCAATTGTGATTCGATTTTAGCAAAGAATACTATTTGGGTTTTGGTATGTAAGTTGCTGCTGAAAAAGATTAGTTTTGCTGCTGAAGTTTGGTCTTTTTTGTTGGTCTGAAAGGGTTTTTTTTGCTGCTACTCCCTCCGTTTCATATTAAATAAGGTACTTTCCATTTTAGTCTGTTCCAAAACAAATGATACATTTCTAAATTTGGAAATAATTCAACTTTAAACTCTTTCATTTTACTCATTTACCCTTTATAAGAAGCTTTTATAGCCATACAAATGTCATGGCCCCACAAACTTTTTACCCGTTAAGCTTTTAAGACCACAAGTTTCAAAAGTCTTCTTTTTTCTTAAACTCCGTGCCGAGTTAAACTAACTCATTTAATATGAAATAGAGGGAGTATAAAAGAACAGCTTTGTTGCTGTAAAGGGTTCATTTTGCTGCTGAAGGCTGGTGTAAAAGAGTCGCAAGAATAGTTGTCTAACAGCTCTATTTTTTCTGGTCACAAAACAGTGAGGAGTATTTTTTAACATTACTTTTGTTAACGCAATTGGGTTTTTAAATAGGATTCCAGCTGCTGGGTTTGGTTCTCACTATTGCTTTTCTTAGATCTGCCTCTTCTTCTGTTAGGCTTTTCATGGTTTCTCAGATGTTTTAACATATTTCTCTATGAAGGAGATAATTTTAGTGACTCTTTATTTTAGTTTTGGTTTTGCTGTATCAACTAATGGTTTGCTTGACTATGGATTCTAACAAGTTATGTACCTGAATTCGCTACTATTTATAACAAAACCAGTCATACACTTGAATGATTTGCTTGACCATATCCTAAGAAAATGGACAAGGCATGAAGAAAATGAAGAAGGCAGAACCTAGAGGGGAATCACCACGTGAGAGTCAGAGGGATAGCACCGTTAGCTTTTAATATAGATCTGTTAGTGAGAGCAAACATGCTCCACTTTAGCAAAGTAACTAAAACATAATATATATGCACTGCAAGTTTACCCAACATAAGATTTGCAAAGTGCACATGAGATTAGATGGGATTGCGATGAAAAAAGCAAACAACTAAGATATCTATCCTCTACATATTCCAGGAAACCATATATTTGCCAACTATTAGGACCAAAGGAAGCAGACAACAGTTTATTCTTTTTTCAGACACAGATTGGTAGTTATTAAGTTTCCAAAAGTAAAAAGATGGTAATAGAAAGTACACAAGAGAGAAGAGAAAGGATGAAGGTACAAGATGGTATAAGGCGTCAGGCCTTCTTAATTTACAGCCTCAGAGTGCTTCAAAAAGATACAGAAAAATTACAAAACTGGGACAAAAGAAACAAATTAGAATTATAGAAAACAAACTTAGAACTCATCTCAACCAACTACCTAAATCAAATTATCAAAACAAAAATGGCGAAGAAAGTATGCAAAATCAATTTACTTTGGCATCCCTATCTTTACAGAGCATATGCCATTCCTGAATTACAGCTGCTTGAAGTGCCCGATGCTCAACCTCTTCTGCCGACCACTTAAATAAAGTAGTTGGCCCCTTAGTTTTACCATTTTCAACGTTAATCATGTCTTCTTTCTTTTGGTTCTCATCATCTTCGTCTTCCTCCTCTTCTTCTTCATCATCAGATTTTGGAGACTTCAGGCGAGGTCTTGCCGCCTTTAGTAATGCTATCCGTTCCATTGAAATCTTTAGCTTTTCAGCAGCAGCCACCTTTACTTCATCTTCAGGCATGTACTCAACACCACCATCAGTTAGGTCATCCAACCAACCCTGAAAATCTGAAGCAATCTCCTTGGTAATGGATTCATCTGATGCTCGGATCACAAATTTGCACATCATTGTGGTCGTCTCGTCGCCAAGATCCACATTTCTGCTCACTTCACTTGCACCAAAAACCATCATGCCCAAAAACCCTCCATACCAGGTTTTAGCAGCAAAACAGAGCTGCTCAATACCAAGCAGCAAATGAGATAAGGAGAAAATGGAATGCATTAATCCAAGCAGAAAGGAAAGGTCAATCTTCATATGTAAAATACCCAATTAGAAGTGCCTGAAAAACTTAAATGTGGCTTCTAAATCCAACATAGTAAAACATTCCCAAAGAAAATCAGAAGACGTTCCTTTAAAAACAAAGTTACTGACCTCAAATCCAGCAACTGTCCGGATGATGTGTGAGCAAACTCGGTGGAAAGGTTTGGAAGACAGAGATTTCAGGCCACTCAGGAATGGAGACTCCCCATATTGTTGAGCAGCAGTAGCCATGAAACCGCTTCCTTCATATGTATATGTACCAGTACGCTCAACTATAGCAGGCAAACTAGGCCATAGACGAAAATATTCAACTGGTGAAATTTTATGTGGCAAAAGAAGCTCGGTCAGAGGAATTTTGTATGGCTGACATCTCAAAATGACGGGTTCTCCTAATTTAGGTCTCAGGCTTTTCTTTTGTCTCATAACTTGTGGATCCTCTTTAGAGTCTTCATAATCGGCAGGAAACCATAAAAGGGATAGTAAAGTACTTGAACCCAAAGGTCACAACGCTCAAAATGGGAAACGCCCACAGTTACACTGCTCAGCACTGGTTCCTGGATTCATGCAAGTCCAGTCAATTTATGAAACAGAAACTATCAATGTATAGAGTACCACCAATGAGCATTAGGGTCCAACAGTCAATTTACAAGGATAATGAAAAATGTGAACAAGGTTATGCAATATCGAGCAACGTTTTCGAGCCAAATGAAATGAGCATAAAAGGTTTCAGGTTAATCAGAAAACCCCCTTCCCTACCCCTTCTTTTGTCCAGTCGAAGATAGGGAACAACCTTAAAAAAGGCGATGTTTGGTCCGAAACCCTGGAACAACCAATCACAAATGTCTACCATATTTTCCATATGGGAAATAAAATTTGAATACATGAAACAATTAAATGAATATCTATCTATCAATATATCTTTTTCTTCTCAAATATCAAGCTAAACCAAAGATGTGTAACCACACAAAATATGCAAGACGCAATCTTAGGCCTCTAATTAGATAGCATCTGCAAATATGAGTTACATTTTTCTATTTTGGAAAGTGGTGAACATGGTAATGAAAGAAATGAGATTAGAAAGCTCAGAAAAACAATAAAGAGATTCACAAACCTTGACTAATATCTCAGTGTGTCAATTTAATCAATGAAGAACTGTTACTATACCATGCTCATTTGTGGCAACCTAAAATAAAACTGTTAAATAGATATATTTCTTTTCCAACAGTTCAATTCACTAGGTAGATCTAGCATGTAGATCTCTTGGGTTGTCCAAAAAAAGTTTTACGTGCTTGGTCTACGGAAAAGAGATCAGTCCACAGGTGATGAGGCATGGTGAAGATATGACTAAGTAAATAACATTGCCACAAAAGTGATGTACTTTCAAGGTTTTGCACCTCTCAAGTACAAAGAAGAGAGAAAAACAAAAGCACTACGCTAAAGTTTTGTTTTTCACAAAACTAGCGAAAGCGTTCTTCAAACTCACGTTAGAAGAATGTAAGATGGAAAGAAACCTCACCCACACGTTCCCAATCCCGCAAGATTGCAAGAAGCGTTGAATAAAGGAAGAACAATGAAACAAAAAGTAAATCACGTTTTTGAAGCAATAGCTTAGAAAAACTAATCACCAATGTTTATTTTCAGCATATTAAGCCCTTTAAATAGGCCTTACAATGAGTAAAATTGGTAAGGTTAAGGAAAACTAATCCTAATTAGACTAGAATAAGAATAAGGCTAAGAAAACATATCCTAACTAAAATAGGAAAAAGAATTCTAGTAGGAATGGGATACCAACTAACAATCCTAGTTTGACTAGAACTACAAATATAACCCTACTAAAACAAGAATTAAATTACTAGGTAATAAGAAATAAGCTTCTTGAATTTCTTGGATTTTTAGCATTCTTGATCTTGCATCATTCTCCCCTGGTTGAAAAAGACTCGTCCTCGAGTCTAATAGCTTCCATAGATGGCGCAAGAGTTGCTATAATAAGAATAAGGACACAAAGGGAAAAAAAAAAAGGGGACCGGATGCTCACCAGGTTTTAAGTTACATTTTGCTAGTTTATCATAGAGCTTCTTCACGTTGTAAGCAAATTTGGCATGTGGTCGAACTAAATCCCACTTTCCAATTTTCTACCAAGTCTTCTCCGTGTAATCTTTCTATATTGACTCTCAAAATTCAACTTACGATATGAAGTTATTGGTGTTGGAGGTTTATGAAACTTAGTCACTTCCATGTTTAGCTTTGACTTAAGCATGGAGATCAACGCTCTTCTTGAGAATGCATCCATTGTACCCCTTGTACACCAACAATCACTTTGATGATAGTCATATATATTTATGACGTTAAGACATCTTGTTTCTCCAATATATGGACTCAAACTCTCCATTATCCACTCCTTTATAGGTAATTCTTCCTCTTGTTCACGCATATTTTTAGGGACTTTAGGATTAACGCAAAATGTCGCCTTGTTTGGGTTGATAGAGTCAACAATCAAGTCAATATTGTGTTGAGCATCTCTAAAAGGCGGAAAATCAATAACACATATAGTTGGGTTCGGATCATCATACGGTGGGAACTCCTCAATTACTGGATCCAATGCTTGTTCCTCGTCTATTTGATATTGGCCTTTATCAGCTTTGTCCTCTTCACGCCCCTGAATATTTATCATAATGGGCATGGTGTCTTGTTACTCTTGTGCCTTGGTCAGCTTCAACCTCTTCAACTCTTTGTGAATGAATTGGTGGATATAGAAGTGGTAGATGTGGCGGTTGTAGGCGTTGTGGCGAATTTGGTAGTTGATATTGAAACACCAAACTTTCAACTAATTTAGTCAGATTCTCCATTGATTCCTTCAAGTCATCTAGCTGCACTTTAATTTCTTTGTTGTCTCGTTCAAGGATTCTAGTTCATAATTTATGAACTTTTAATTGAAGATCTATTGAAGAGGATCCCGAACTTGGTATTTTCTTGTTTGGTGACATGATGAACAATGTAGCAAATCAAGAATTCGGACCTGGAACTTGTGCTCTGATACCAAATTGATGTACTTTTAAGGTTTTGCACCTCTCAAGTACAAAGAAGAGAGAAAAACAAAAGCACCCCGCTAAAGTTTTTCACAAAACTAGCGAAAGCGTTCTTCAAACTCACGTTTGAAGAATGTAAGATGGCAAGAAACCTCACCCACGCGTTCCCCAATCCCGCAAGATTGTAAGAAGCGTTGAATAAAGGAAGAACAATGAAATAAAAAGTAAATCACGTTTTTGAAGCAATAGCTTAGAAAAACTAATCACCAATATTTATTTTCAGCATATTAAGCCCTTTAAATAGGCCTTACAAGGAGTAAAATTGGTAAGGTTAAGGAAAACTAATCCTAATTAGACTAGAATAAGAATAAGGCTAAGAAAACCTATCCTAACTAAAATAGGAAAAAGAATTCTAGTAGGAATGGGATACCAACTAACAATCCTAGTTTGACTAAAACTACAAATACAACCCTACTAAAACAAGAATTAAATTACTAGGAAATAAGAAATAAGCTTCTTGAATTTCTTGGATTTTTAGCATTCTTGATCTTGCATCAAAAAGGGACCACATAAGATAAAGCAGTTGAAAATAATCTGCTGGAATGTGTGGGGAATTAATAGGCCAGACAAAAGTGATAAGGTAAAGCTACTTTTACAAAAATGGAATGCAGATGTTGTGTGTCTAACAGAAACAAAGATGAAGGGGATGAAGTTAGATTATATCAAGCAAATTGGAGGATCTAGGTGGTCTGATTGGGTGGAGGTAGAGGCTCAAGGTAACCGTGGTGGAATTATCATTTTCTGGGATAAGAGAAGATGGAAGTGCTTGGAAAAAATTGTGGGAATCCATTCAGCTACTGTGTTATTGGAAGAAGAGAGCTGGGGAGCCCAATATGCATTTACTGGGGTATATGGCCCATGCGACAGAAAAACAAGGAGAAATTTACGGAAAGAACTCGCAGCAATCAGTGGTATTGTGTCTCAACCATGGGCAATAGGAGGAGATTTCAGCATAATCAGATTTGAAGAGGAAAAAAGGGGAAAAGCGAGAAATACAAGAGCGATGAGAGAATTCTCAAAGCTCATAAATGAACTAGCTCTAATTGATCTTCCGCTTCATGGGGGATCCTTTACTTGGTTCAGAGGCAGAAACAGTCGGAGTGCTTCCAGGATGGACAGATTTTCAATATCAGAAGATTGGGATGAGCACTTCAAATTTTTGAAATAGAGAGTTCTACCGAGAAACACATCAGAGCATTGTCCTATCTTGTTGGGATGTGGAAATTGGAGTAAAGGAAATAGCTATTTCAAGTTTGAAAATATGTGGTTTGAACACAAGAGTTTCACAAACCTTGTGGATAATTGGTGGAAATCTTATGATATACATGGTGAACCAGATGCTATTCTTGCAAAGAAGCTTATTCTTCTGAAAAGTGATTTAAGAAAGTGGAATAAGGATGTTTTCGGGAAATTAGAAGATAGAAAAAATAAGGCTTCAGCTAGATTAAAGGATTTAGATCATGGCGTGAGGGAGGATCAGGATGAGGAATAGAGAGAAACAGAAAGAAAGTATATAGAAAGGGAGTTACAGGAAGTTTCAAAAGCTGAAGAGATTTCATGGAGGCAAAAGTCTCGATGCTTATGGTTAGAACATGGGGACAAAAATACAAAAAATTTCCATAGACAAGCCAATGCCCATAAAAGATTTAATTGCATTGACAAATTAGTGATTGATGATGTTTGGGTGGAGGATGAGAAATTAATAAAGGAACACATACAGGGATTCTATGAAAAACTGTTCAAAGAGAATGAAAATTGGAGGCCAAGGTGGGAGGATGAGACTCTTAAAAGGCTTTCGGATGATGATAAGGAATGGCTGTAGAGACCATTTACAATGGAAGAGGTGGAAATGTAATCAAATCTTTTAGAGGTGACAAAGCCCCAGGCCCTGACGGTTTCAACCTTATGTTTTTTCAGAAATGTTGGAGTACAGTAAAGGATGATGTGTGGAGAACTATTGAAAGTTTTCATAAAAAAGGGACTTTTATCAGGAGCCTAAATTCTACTTTTGTTGCTTTGATTCCCAAGAAAAAGGGAGCAATAGAGGTGAAAGATTTTAGGCCCATTAGTCTATTGGGGAGTGTGTACAAGATTCTGGCAAAGCTTTTGGCAGAAAGACTGAAATTGGTTATTGGCAAACTAGTTTCTGAGAGTCAGAATGCTTTCATTAAGGGTAGACAAATAACAGATGCATCTATGGTGGCTAATGAAAGTATTGAATATCTATTGAAAAGGAAGAAGAGAGGTGTTGCTTGCAAACTTGACCTAGAAAAGGCATATGATCATGTTAATTGGTCTTGTTTGTTAAGCATAATGAAGCAAATGAATTTTGGTGAGAAGTGGATTGAATGGATCGGTTATTGTATCTCCACCGTCAGGTTCTCTGTGTTGATAAATGGAAACCCCCAAGGCTATTTTAGATCTCAAAGAGGATTGAGGCAAGGAGATCCTTTATCCCCTTATTTATTTACTCTGGTAATGGAAGTTCTCAGTAAGATGTTAATGAAGGCAGAAGAATTAGGATGGATTAATGGAATGAGCTTTAGAAGTACTGACGAAGATAGGATTTCAATCTCTCACATTCGATATGCTGATGATACTCTATTGTTTTGTGAGCCAGAGAAAGAACAGATGTTTTACTGATGCAAGATCAAGAATGCTAAAAATCCAAGAAATTCAAGAAGCGAAGAATCCATCCAAGATTAGGATTACTTTTGCTTAAAGATTAGGATTTGTTATTTCTTATTTCCTAGTAATTTAATTCTTGTTTTAGTAGGATTATATTTGTAATTCTAGTCAAAGTAAGATTGTTAGTTGGTATCGCATTCTTACTAGAATTCTTTTTTCTATTATAGTTAGGATAGGTTTTCTTAGCGTTATTCTTATTCTAGTTTAATTAGGGTTAGTTTTTCTTAACCTTATCAATTTTACTCATTGTAATGCCTATTTAAAGGGCTCAACATGCTGAAAATAAAGATGGGTGATTAGTTTTTCTTAGCTTTTGCTTCAAAAACGTGATTGATCTTTTATTTCATTCTTCTTCCTTTATTCAACGCTTCTTGCAATCTTGCGGGATTGAGGAACGTGCAGGTGAGGTTTCTTTCCATCTTACATTCTTCTAACGTGAGTTTGAAGAACGCTTTCGCTAGTTTTGTGAAAAACTTTAGCGGGGTGCTTTTGTTTTTCTCTCTTCTTTGTACTTGAGAGGTGCAAAACCTTGAAAGTACATCAATTTGGTATCAGAGCACAATTTACAGGTCCGAATTCTTAATTTGCTATATTGTTCATCATGTCACCAAACAAGAATCCTCTTCAATAGATCTTCAATTAAAAGTTCATAAATTAAGAACTAGAATCCTTGAACGAGACAACGAAGAAATTAAAGTGCAGCTAGATGACTTGAAGGAATCGATGGAGAATCTAACTAAATTAGTTGAAAGTTTGGTGTTTCAATATCAACTACCAAATTCGCCACCACGCCTACAACCGCCACATCTACCACTTCAATATCCACCAATTCATTCACAAAGAGCTGAAGAGGTTAAAGGTGACCAAGGCACAAGAGTAACAAGACACCATGCCCATTATGATAAATATTCAGATAATCAGGGGCGTGAAGAGAACAAAGCTGATAAAGACCAATATCAAATAGACGAGGAACAAGCATTGGATCCAGTAATTGAGCAGTTCCCAACGAAGTTTTACGATGATCCGAACCCAACTATGTGTGTTATTGACTTTCCGCCTTTTAGAGATGCTTAACACAATATTGACTTGATATTTGACTCTATTAATCCAAACAAGGTAGCATATTGCATTAATTCTAAAGTCCATAGAAATATCTAGAAAAAGAGGAAAAATTACATAAAGGAGTGGATATTGGAGAGTTTGAGTCCATATATTGGAGAAACAAGATATCTTAACATCATAAATATATATGGCTATCATCAAAGTGACAATTGGCGTACGAGCGATACAATTGATGCATTCCCAAGAAGAGCGTTGATCTCCATGCTTAACTCAAAGCTAGACATGGAGTTGGTTAACTATATACCAATAACTTCATATTTTAAGTTGAAGTTTGAGAGTCAATATAGAAGGATTACATGGAGAGGACTTGATAGAAAGTGGAATTTGGTTCGACCACATGCTAAGTTTGCTTACAACGTGAAGAAGCTCAATGATAAACTAGCAAAATGTAACCTAAAACCCGGTGAGCATTGGGTCCCCAATTCCCC
>NW_017670608.1:411548-448274 GCF_001879085.1 Nicotiana attenuata
TCTCCGTTCTTATTATAGAAAAACTTGCTCCATCTATGGAAGCTGTTAGACTCGAGGACGAATCTTTTTTAACCAGAGGAGAATTATGCAAGATCAAGAATGCTAAAAATCCAAGAAATTCAAGAAGCGAAGAATCCGTCCAAGATTAGGATTTCTTTTCCTTAAAGATTAGGATTTGTTATTTCCTATTTCCTAGTAATTTAATTCTTGTTTTAGTGGGATTATATTTGTAATTCTAGTCAAACTAGGATTGTTAGTTGGTATCTCATTCTTACTAGAATTCTTTTTTCTGTTTTAGTTAGGATAGGTTTTCTTAGTGTTATTCTTATTCTAGTTTAATTAGGGTTAGTTTTTCTTAACCTTATCAATTTTACTCATTGTAAGGCCTATTTAAAGGGCTCAATATGCTGAAAATAAAGATGAGTGATTAGTTTTTCTTAGCTTTTGCTTCAAAAACGTGATTGATCTTTTATTTCATTCTTCTTCCTTTATTCAACGCTTCTTGCAATCTTGCGGGATTGAGGAACGTGTGAGTGAGGTTTCTTTCCATCTTACATTCTTCTAACGTGAGTTTGAAGAACGCTTTCGCTAGTTTTGTGAAAAACTTCAGCGGGCTGCTTTTGTTTTTCTCTCTTCTTTGTACTTGAGAGGTGCAAAACCTTGAAAGTACATCATTTACCTCAAAGGAGTTCTTTTAACTTTTGAAGCAGTCACTGGTTTGAGGACTAATTTGGCAAAAAGTAGTATTTTCAGTATAAATGCTGATGATATTATTGATGAATTGGCTGATATTTTGGATTGTAAAGTGGAGATTTCAACAGTTTACTTAGGGCTTCATTTGGGGGCAAAAAAATGATCCTAATATATGGAAAGGGGTTCTGGACAGATGTGCAAGTAAGCTAATTCCTTGGAAAAAACAGTACATATCCTTTTGGGGTAGGCTCACTCTAATTAATAGTGAATTGGATGGTATGCCAACATATCTGATGTCTTTATTCTCAATGCCTGCGGTAGTAGAAAAAAAGATGAATTCTTTGAGAAACCAATTTCTATGGGAAGGGAATGCTACTAAAAAGAGATCCCATTTAATAAAATGGCAGATAGTATTGAATGATAAAAAAGGAGGTGGTCTGGGAGTAAGGAATTTGAAATTGCATAATAAGAGCCTACTTTTCAAATGGCTTTGGAGATACATTCTGGAAGATAATAAAGTTTGGAAGAATTTGATTAATGCCACTTATGGAAATAAGAAAGGCTGGTGCTTTACACATGAAGGCAAGAGGTGGTTTATGGAAGTGCATTAGCGGACTATGGGAAGAATTTTTGGAGTATACTAAATTGGAAGTTGGCAATGGACAAAGAATCAAATTTTGGACAGATTTATAGATAGGGGATGCATGTCTGAAATCTAGATTCCCTAATTTGTACAATTATTCTGTTAACAAGGATGGTACCATCTCTGATTTCTACTCAGATACAGGTTGGCAGATAGTAGGTTGGCAGATAGTTCTGAGAAGGAAATTGGATGATTGGGGAATTGAGGATTATTGCCAATTGACGCAGTTAGTAGGACAAGTTGTTGTTGATCATAACAAGGTGGATTCTTTGATTTGGATTGCCGGCAAGGATAGAACTTTCTCTGTGAAAAGCCGTTACGACAAGTTGATAGAACAGTCAAATCACAGACATAACAACTGGCCTTGGAAGATTATTTGGAAAACCAGAGCTCCAGTCAAGGTAGCTTGCTTTGGGTGGATAGCAACCTGGGGAGCCTGTTTAACTCAGGACAATTTGCAGAGAAGAGGTTTAAACCTGTGCAATAGGTGTTACCTATGTGAAGAAGAGCAAGAATCAGCGAACCATCTACTCCTGCATTGCAAAGTATCTAGGCAATGCTGGGATCTATTTTTTAGCATATGTGGTATTTCATGGGTGATCCCTCAAACTGTGAGGGGCTTATTAGAAACTTGGCAATCCCAAAGAGTACCTAGAAGACTGAAACAGATGTGGAGAAACATTCCATTGTGCGTTCTATGGACCTTATGGCTAGAAAGAAACAAGGCTTGCTTTGAAGGACATAGAAATAACATTATTAGAATTAAGAATATATGTCTTCATAATCTATTTTTTTGGTGTAGATGTAGCCAGTTAGGAAATTTGAATCAATTTATGGAGTTTCTAGAGGTGTTGGGAGAGGGAGAATAGTTTGCTGATGTTGTAATTTGGGATGTTTTTCTGTAACTTTATTGTACCATCTTGGAACCTTATTAATAAAAGTTTTACCTTATCCAAAAAAAAAATAACATTGCCACCCCCTAACCGTTTAAATTGCGAAATTATATGGTACACACAATACAATATAGTAGCTGAATAGTTAGATTCACTAGATTCATGTCCCAGCACCACTGAAATATCTAATATTTCCATGTGGTTAACCGAAGAAAAAGAATCAAGCCAACAAGAAAGGGTTTGTTGCACTCTTAAACAATTAAATGAAGCTATCTCCCTCCAATAGTTTAAACTTTTAGATAAGACAGCATGACTCAAGTGAATGACCTATACCCACTCTGATATCTTCTATTAATTTTAACTATCAGAGATAGAAATTAGATAAATTTTTATTTTAAGCATAAAAACACTCCCTAATGTGCAGGCCAAATTATTGACTAAGCATGTAAAAACATTTTATTGGTTAGTATAAATAAGACTCAACTACAGGACTTCTCTGTATTTCTTATCACATTATACCAACTCATCTAAAAACTTAAACTATTAGAAAAAAATTAGTTGTCTTTTAACATCACTGTTGCATAGAGCAGTAAATCCTACTATATCATTCGATTCATGATCTGATTTAGGCACTTAATGTTGCCAAAGTAGCACTGTGAGAAATTAACAGCAGAAGGACTAAAGCTCCAGTCAAGTCATCAATCATTACGAATTAGACTGAAATTTTGAGTTCCCCTGGTGCACCATAACTAACTTTTGAGATTGGTCAGTCCCAGCACATTGTATCTGTTTCAAATACAAGGCCCAAGAGTTTTTTCAGTCAGTTACTCAAGATCCAGGAGTTCAAGAACTGTAAATCCAAATCATTATTAGTAGTGATCCTTCTACTTTCAGTTTTTGTCAAGAATTCCAATGGTATGATACCCAACCTCTATTCAGTACTGCCTTTAGTTTTCCTCTAAGAAACTAAGAGCCTAACATGAACAGTCCTACCTCTTGCGTTCCACCTGCACTGTAGTAACCTTGCTCGGGGAATTCCAAGAGTGTCCGAGATTTTTTTCTTGTCATCCTTCTACGCATTATTATTCAGGTCGCTGTCACTACACTATAATGCAGCACTGTCTTCACTCTCTCCCACATTCCACCTGCACCGTAGCAACCTTACTTGGGGGAATTCCAAGAGTATATCTCAGATTATCTTCTTGTCATCCTTGTACATATTACCATTTAGGTCATTGTCACTAAACTGCAATGCAGCACTGTCTTGACTTCTTTACTTTCTTGGTGAAGTGTGTGTGTGTGTATATATATATATATATATATATATATATATATATATATATAAGAAGCTAAACAAAACATAAGAAGCTAACAAAATCCACAAACCAATTTATGTCACTTACAGTACTAAGAAAAATTAGACCAGCACAAGATATCTTGCGCCTAGGGAAGTCATGGGAGTTGATACCCCCTCAACACCTCAGACTTCTCTCTATCCATAACATCCAAACTATGCAACCTAGGGATAGTTTGCCGTAACTCCTAGATAGTTTCTCCATCCTCCAATCATCCCAACTGATATAAGCTGCCTTTTATGGTGCACGGCAATAAGATTTTAGTACATGTTCCAACTATCCCTTGCAACAAGCAGGAAGAGGTAGTGGGCATCTTCCCTATATGCACTCAGCATTACATAGATAGCATATATGCAGGAAAACAAAGAGCTTTCTCTTAAATTTAACTCAAGTGAGGCAAGCCTTATGCAACATTACCCAACTAAGGCACGTGTAATTTCTGTTGAGTCTTTGGTTCTCAGGATTAACTTCCAAATATTGGATCTAAGCGGCATGTTAGCATGCCGTACTGTGGAAATGCCTTTGCTATCTGTGCCTCATATCAATCTGTCCTCTTCCAGCATATCCACAATCACCTGGTCCAACTTTCTCATTACAGCCAAGAGACTTCCTATCTTCAAGTCTGGGCAGTTTCTCCTGAAGACAATGTTCCATCTTCTACATTGAGCAATAGTAGCTTTAGGTAAGAGAAAAACAGGAATAAGACTAGAAACACCACTTTGTGTCAAATCCAGTAAGTCATGCCAGAACCTTATCTTCTCTCCGTTACCCACTTCAAAGCAGGTATTATTTTTGAAGTCTCCAATAGCTTTGCGTATGTGCTTCCAGGGTCCCAAGCCATACGGGAAGGACACCGTGCTAGTGCACCACTGATTTTGCCTCCATGTTTAGCATTTAACACCTTCCTCCAGTAGGTGTCAACATTGCTGATGTATTACCATGCCACATCATCAATAGGCTTTTATTATGCAGTTGCAGTCTTTTAGTTCTGTGATGACCCACAAATATCATCTTTAAATTAAATAATCATCTCGGTGTTTTAAGATCTTGAAAAGCGCTATCAATAATTTCTCGACTTGCATGCGCAGTCCATATAATTTTCCGGAAGGTTTTTATGTGAAAAATGGATTAGACTGTGAACTAGAGCTTTAAAACTCAACTGAGTTGATTTCGGTCAACATTTTGAGAAAACGAACCCGGATAAAAGTTTTGACCATTCCGGTAGTTCCGTATCGTGATTTGGGACTTGGTCATATGCCCGAAATCGAATTCGGAGGTCCCTAGATCAAATTATCGCCATTTAACGGAATCTAGAAATTTAAGGCTAAAGATTTCTTAAGTTTGACCGGAGATTTGACTTTTGAGAAAAAGACCCCGGAATGGAATTTTGATAATTCCAATAGTTTTGTATGGTGATTTTGGACTTAGGCACATGTTCGGATTTGGATTTGGAAGTCTGTAGGATAATTCGGCGCATTTTGGCGAAAGTTGGAAAATAGAAGATTTTTGGAAAGTTTGACCGAGGGTTGACTTTTCGATATCGGGGTCGGAATCCAGTTCTGAAAATTTTCATAGCTTCGTTATGTCATTTTGAATTGTGTGCAAAATTTGAAGTCATTCCAGATTGATTTGATATGTTTCGGCGCAAAATGTAGAAGTTGGAAGATTCGAAAACTCATAATTCAATTCGATGCGTGATTCGTAATTTCGGTGTTGTTTGACGTGGTTTGAAGCCTTGATTAAGTTCGTATTGTATTTTTGGACATGTTGGTATAATTGGTTAAGGTACCGAGGGCCTCGGATGGATTTCGGAAGGTTAACGGAATGGAAATCGGACAAAAAGGGGTTGCTGGAATTTTCTGCTGCAGAAGCTGTCTTGGACAGCAACTGTGCAATCGTGGAGCCTATTTCGGAAGCTTATATCTCAAAATACCTAAGGAATATGTAAATTTACAAAACATGAAAGTTGTAGCCCTTGCATCCTAGTTTCCAGAAAGCTAAACCATTAATTATTTTGGTATTTGTACAGAAAGTTATGATCGATTGAATAAGGATTGGTAAAGCTATTTTAAAATTTTCCAGAAATGTTTGATGCGAGGAGGCTACTTTGAAAGCTTATACCTCGAAATCCATAAGGAATCTGAAAATTTGCGAAACATGAAAGTTGTAGCCATTGCATTCTAGTTTCCAGAAAGTTAAACCATTCTTCATTCCGACATTCGTACAGAAAGTTATGACAGATTTAGTGAAGGCCGGGACTGCCTTTTGTTTTGGCTGGAAATAAGTGCAAGTCGCATTTCACAGATGCGACTTGCCCGGAAAACAACTTATATTCGGGAATTAGCCATTTTTATTCATTTTGACGATTGTAGAGCTCGGTTAAAGCGATTTTCAACAGATTTTTTCAAGGGAAACATTTGGGGTAAGTGTTCTATATTCGAAAGTGATTATATTTCATAAACACATGGCTATATTCATCGATTAATACGGATTTAAATGGAAGAAATTGAAATTTTTGCAAAACTTTTCAAAAATGAAAAGTTAAGATTTGGAGGTCGAGTTGTTGTCGGAATTTGATAATTTTGGTATGGTTGAACTCGTATCGGAATGGGTTGTCGGATTTTATAAGTTTCGCCGGATTTCGAGATGTGGGCCCCACGGGCGAATTTTGAGTGCAATTTCGGATTTTTAATGGAAAATGTAGAATTTCATATGGAATTAATTCCTATAATTTTTATTAACTGAATCGAATTATTGTGGCTAGATTCGAGGCATTCAGAGGTCGATTTGAGAGACAAAAGTCATTGTGGAGTAGGATTTTGCTCGGGTTGAGGTAAGTAATGATTGTAAATACTGTCCTAAGGGTTTAAAACCCCGGATTACACATCGTTGTGTTACTTTGAGGTGACGAACACGCTAAATGGCGAGCGTGGAGTTGTGCACCGTTGGGGATTGTGACTTGGTCCGTCCCGTACGACTGTTAAGTCGCGTATTTGATTTGAAATCTTATGATATTCCATGTTCTAGAGATTTATATTATATTTTGGGTTGTATGCCATGTTTGGGGCCTTGTGCCGACCTGCTGAGACCCTTAGGGGCATTTTCACTATTTTTCCTCACTCTATTTGTTTTGAAAGCATATCCTCAGTCATGTCTTACCTGTTTATTGTTTAAACCTGATTTTATCACTGTATTTCTTAAAAATTTGAAAACTGTTTGGGCTGAGTTCCCTGTTTTACTGATGGTCCGAGTGATCGTGGGGTTGATGACTAAGATAGACCGAGAGTATGATTGTGAGGTTAATGACTGAGAGAGGCCGGGGGCCTAGTATAAGAATTATATATCTATGGATCGGGCTGCATGCCGCAGCAATATATTTTTTCTATATGTATATGGATCGGGCTACACGCCGCAGCAATATGTTGGATCGGGCTGCACGCCGAAGCGATGTAGCGCTTGGGCTGTAGGAGCCCCTCCGGAGTCTGCACACCCCCAGTGAGCGCAATCACGATATATATGGATCGGGCTGCACGCCGCAGCAATATACGGATCGGGCTGCACGCCGCGGCGGTTACTATATGGTACCTATTGAGTGTGAGTGCTGAGTATGAGCGTTGATTGGTATGAGTTGAGTCATGAGTGACTGAGAGGCTTGCCCGAGGGGCTGCAAATATACATGTACATGAGTGATGCTTTGCCTGAAGGGCCAGTTTATGAACTTACTGTTTTTCACTCTTCTTTAAAGTGAGTTTCTATTGAACATGTTGATTAATTACTGCTTTCACTCATCCTTAGACTGAGCCTCTATTGAAACATGTTGAACAAATGTCTGAAATAACTTTCATTTAAACTGAAGTTTTTAAGTTATGAAATGGCTGTGAATTTCTGTTATGCCGAGGGGCTGTATACGAACTATGATTTGCCCGAGGGGCTGATTACGATTTTCATCACTTTCACTATATATGTATATATATATATTTCATTAAACCTCTATGGGAAAGGATAGAAAGATATTTTCTAAAGGAATTTACTGAAGATGGAAGTGTAATGTAACGAAGTGATTTGATTTGTACCCTGTTTTTCGAAACATGCGGTATCCTCTTTGGTGCCATAATGTGGTATACGTGATTTCTTACTACTCAATCTTTATTTACTCTTATAACTTACTGGGTTGGAGTACTCACATTACTCCCTGCAACTCGTGTGCAGATTCAGGTATTTCGGAACCCGGTAGCGAGTGTTGGTTGCTCAGACGTTGAATGTGCGACCAAGACTACACTACGTAGGTACCTGTGCAGGTGAGGCGTCGGTCGGTCCTAGAAACGGCGGCAGCGGCACGAGGAGTTAACGACCGGACGTGCGGAGTCATCAGAGTTAGCAAGGTGGCTGCATGATGTTCGCAGCACCGCTTCCTTCCTCTTATTTTCATTTCTGTACTTAGTACATTTTACTGTTTTTGTTGTATTCAGGCCTTGGTAGATGCTCATGACTAGTGACACCCCGATGTCGGGCTTGTGTAATTATTCCGCATTTTTCTTTTAAATGTTCATTATGAGATTAACGGTTTATAAATGGTATAAAAACAACTCTTAATGGAAAATGGTTCACTTGGGAAATTGTGTCGGCTGGGCTTGTCTTCACGAGAGGCGCCATCACGACCGTGTCCGGTTTGGGATCGTGACAAGTTGGTATCAGAGCCTAGGTTACATAGGTCTCATGAGTCATGAGCAGGTTTAGTAAAGTCTCTCGGATCGGTACGGAGACGTCTGTATTTATCCTCGAGAGGCTGCAGAACCTTTAGGAAAACTTCACATTCTTGAAATTCTTATCGTGCGTCCTTGATTCAGCTTGAAGCGTAATTCCTTGAATTCCGTCTACGTATTCGTGTGCGCATATGAGCGCTCAGTAACCGCTTCCGACAGTTTGGGGTTCCAGGAATGATACACGAAAGGTGATTAGTGTACTGGTGATGGGCCAGTCTGGGAGACTTGAGGCCAGGTGTAGGCCGAGGCTTAGGCTAGGTAGTTTCAGTTGTGAAAACTTGTGCATTGGACTTATGTGTCCGGTAGTGTTCTTATGAGTTGAAATTGTGGATCAATGAGCGGTTAAATGGCTATATGATGAGTATGAGGTGAATGCGGGATGTGTTCAAATGGTTGGAGTGTGATGACAGGAGTTGCTTGAAATGTCTTGATTGATTTATCCTCTTGAGTTATGGGTGTATTAAGGGATCTTTCACGTGGTGTACGTGTGGAACAAATTAAATTCTCATGAATTGTAAATGAGTGCAGACTCAGGAACATTAAACGATTGCATAGTAATTGTAGTTGCGAAAAGAGTTTAGAAAAAAAAAATGCCAGCTTGAGGCTAAGCAAACGAGTTATCACTTGCGGAATAAACTACAGAGGTGTGATCTTTACAATGTTGTGCGGAGAATTTTCTTTTCTACCCGTAGATTAGGTGTATTGAGATTTGAATTGGAATTAGTCAAGAAAGTTGACCTGAATTGCACGAGAGTGAAGGCGAGCTTAGTAGACAGATTGAGGAACCAAATAAACTATGTTGCATGAGCTTGGAAAGAATTTAATCAAATTGCACTACAATGTTATTTTCAGTAACTGGATATGTGTATTGTAAATTATTGAATTTTTATTTTTTTCGGATTTGTATGTCACTAGAATCAATTATTTACATTGGATGGTACCGAGACCTTCGGTAATTCTATATGACTACGGATTTGTACTTCAGTATCAAAGGAGTTAGAAAAAAAAAACCTTAAATTTACAGAAGGTCTGCTCAGTGTGTAAGTCAAGGTTGAAGATTTTGGGGTGCTTCAAAGGAAGTAGAGTGGTTGAGGATCTTCTGGATTATGTAGTTCGTGCCAAGATTTATCTTGATGGAGCTATACTTTTGTGATCGTTGTGCACAATTAGGGGAAAGAGTCACCCCAAAGAAGAATCGAAGAGTATATGAATAAATAGGTCAGCTCAGCAGTGTTGAGTCAACATAGCAAAAGAAGAAATTAGCCGCCGATGTTTGTGGCAAGCCTATGAAGAGGGCAGACTAGCCAATGCAACACCACCTACTCAGCTCAGTTCTCATAAATGTTTTTGAAGGAGTTTTGTCTCCCAGATTCTCCGTAATATGTGGTATATGGTGGTGTCAGGTCACCATGACGATGTCAGAATATGTCCTCAGGTTTAATAAGTTAGCCGTCATACTCCTACTTTGGTTCTTAAGCCAGAGAGCGAGTCCACAGACTCACTAAAGGACTCAATTATGATCTTGAAATTTTGTAAAACTCGGGAAGCTACAGGTTGATGCTTCATTTCGGCTAGTGGTAGAAATTGCCAAAATGTTAGAATGTGTTTTGGATGAGGAAAAGAGGAAGCTAAGAAGACCAAGAGGTCTTGAGGTTTTAAAGGATTCAGCGGATTCTACTCTACAACTACAAATCATTATGACAGGGGCTCGGGCAGCCAGCCAGCCCAGTCAATATATCTAATTACTCGGGGTGCTCCAGAAAGTTCTTTTAATGCACCACTGCCACGAGGTTCGCATAATGGTTATTCCAGTTATCTAACATAGACTAAGTATGAGCAGTCGAACCCTTAAAGGGATTGTTATGAATATGGTAGTACTAGGCACATCATGGGAAAAAATTGTCCTAGAGTTGGGAGAAACATATTTTGTAAAAGCACTCAGGCTACGTGCCCCATTACAGTTACTACTCCGCTTACATGACCAACCAGAGGTAGGGGTCAGGATGTTAGAGGTGGAGGTGAGACTCGTAGAGGTGGAGACCGAGCCGTTGATATATTTTCTATGGTATGGCTGAGGTCGCAACACCAGATGGTGTCGTTACAAGTACGATCTCGAATTATTATAAAGTAATAATTTTGTTAACTTGATTCGGTTCTGAGTATCGAGGCAAGTCCTCCTATTGTGCTCCACTTATGAGCGAACTTCGTAATTCTGAAATCTACTTATGTGAATACCCCTGTTGGGAGATTCGATGGAGATAGCTATGTCTATCGTTATGTGTTGTGATTTTGTTAAACGGAAAATTATTCGAAAGAAGAAAATGGAATGTTCCAATTTGGCACAATGTGCATATTACTTGTGGTACAGATTTGAGGATGAGATCCTTGTGTTTTATATAATGTGAAATATTTAAACCGGGCTACAAGCTGCGGTAGATGTTATATAAGGACGAGGTCCTTGTGGTAAAAAAAAATTATATGTTTAAATGCTTCCCTTTGTGAAATTAAAATTTGTACTATAGTACTTATAGGGTGGCATACCTATTAGAATTATTTGAAGAAAATTCTTGTATGAATATTTTGTGCATAATTTGCCAGATTTGTATTGTAATTATTGAGTTTTAGACTACGAGGTGAGTGCCTGGAGGATGCAAATTGTTACTCGTTAATTCGGGTAAGTAATTATGAGATCTTCATGCCTCATTATTAGTAAACTGGAGGTTTGAAACGAGATTTTATTAACATGAGGTTAATTGGCGATGTTGTAATCTTATATTAAGACCAGAGATATGGTTATGGTCATACATATGATGCGTTTTATGTCAAGATATCATTGTGATAATGTCGTGCTTGTAATGCGGAGATTAGTGTTATTGATATATACTTTGTCGTGCTTCGCTGGATTGGCCCAATTACAGGGGAGACTCTGCCGAAATTTCTGAAAATTTTGGGAGTTAGAAAAAAAAAATTGGGATATTGAGATGTGCAAAGAAAGAGATAAGTTACATTATGTGTTTGAGGACGGACTCTACTTCTCATTTGAGGACGAATGACCCTAAGTGGGGGAGAATGTAATACCCCATATTTTGATGGGTGCGTAAGTATGAGTTGCTATAGCCAGTCGAGACTTATATCATGTGTTGACATGAAAATCGGACCTTTCTGGAAATGATAGGAGTGTAAGAAATTTGGTCTTAAAGTTTACAAATATGGATAAAGGAAATAATCTCAATTGAAACGGTGTTGTCGGACTTATGTCAAAAGTGGTAATGTGGGATCAACCGCGAATATTTGTGTAAACGTAAAAATCATCAATTTGGTAACCTGAGAATAATTCTTAGTACGTTCGAGGACGAACGTTTGTTTTAGAGGTGGAGAATGTGATGACCCACAAATATCATCTTTAAATTAAATAATCATCTCGGTGTTTTAAGATCTTGAAAAGCGCTATCAATAATTTCTCGACTTGCATGCGCAGTCCGTATAATTTTCCGGAAGGTTTTTATGTGAAAAATGGATTAGACTGTGAACTAGAGCTTTAAAACTCAACTGAGTTGACTTCGGTCAACATTTTGAGAAAAGGAACCCGGATAAAAGTTTTGACCATTCCGGTAGTTCCGTATCGTGATTTGGGACTTGGTCATATGCCCGAAATCGAATTCGGAGGTCCCTAGATCAAATTAACGCCATTTAACGGAATCTAGAAATTTAAGGCTAAAGATTTCTTAAATTTGACCGGAGATTTGACTTTTGAGAAAAAGACCCCGGAATGGAATTTTGATAATTTCAATAGTTTCGTATGGTGATTTTGGACTTAGGCACATGTTCGGATTTGGATTTGGAAGTCTGTAGGATAATTCGGCGCATTTCGGCGAAAGTTGGAAAATAGAAGATTTTTGGAAAGTTTGACCGAGGGTTGACTTTTTGATATCGGAGTCGGAATCCAGTTCTGAAAATCTTCATAGCTTCATTATGTCATTTATGACTTGTGTGCATAATTTGAAGTCATTCCGGATTGATTTGATATGTTTCGGCGCAAAATGTAGAAGTTGGAAGATTCGAAAACTCATAATTCAATTCGATGTGTGATTCGTAATTTCGGTGTTGTTTGACGTGGTTTGAAGCCTTGATTAAGTTCGTATTGTATTCTTGGACATGTTGGTATAATTGGTTAAGGTACCGAGGGCCTCGGATGGATTTCGGAAGGTTAACGAAATGGAAATCGGACAAAAAGGGGTTGCTGGAATTTTCTGCTGCAGAAGCTGTCTTGGACAGCAACTGTGCAAACGTGGAGCCTATTTCGGAAGCTTATATCTCAAAATACCTAAGGAATATGTAAATTTACAAATCATGAAAGTTGTAGCCCTTGCATCCTAGTTTCCAGAAAGCTAAACCATTAATTATTTTGGTATTTGTACAGAAAGTTATGATCGATTGAATAAGGGTTGGTAAAACTGTTTTGAAATTTTCCAGAAATGTTTGATGCGAGGAGGCTACTTTGGAAGCTTATACCTCGAAATCCATAAGGAGTCTGAAAATTTGCAAAACATGAAAGTTGTAGCCATTGCATTCTAGTTTCCAGAAAGTTAAACCATTCTTCATTCCGACATTCGTACAGAAAGTTATGACAGATTTAGTGAAGGCCGGGACTGCCTTTTGTTTTGGCTGGAAATAAGTGCAAGTCGCATTTCATAGATGCGACTTGCCTGGAAAACAACTTATATTCGGGAATTAGCCATTTTTATTCATTTTGACGATTGTAGAGCTTGGGAAAAGCGATTTTCAACAGATTTTTTCAAGGGAAACATTTGGGGTAAGTTTTCTATATTCGAAAGTGATTATATTTCATAAATACATGGCTATATTCATCGTTTAATTCGGATTTAAATGGAAGAAATTGAAATTTTTGCAAAACTTTTCAAAAATGAAAAGTTAAGATTTGGAGGTCGAGTTGTTGTCGGAATTTGATAATTTTGGTATGGTTGAACTCGTATCGGAATGGGTTGTCGGATTTTATAAGTTTCGCCGGATTTCGAGATGTGGGCCCCACGGGCGAATTTTGAGTGCAATTTCGGATTTTTAATGGAAAATGTAGAATTTCATATGGAATTAATTCCTATAATTTTTATTAACTGAATCGAATTATTGTGGCTAGATTCGAGGCATTCGGAGGTCCATTTGAGAGACAAAAGTCATTGTGGAGTAGGATTTTGCTCGGGTTGAGGTAAGTAATGATTGTAAATACTGTCCTGAGGGTTTGAAACCCCGTATTACACATCGTTGTGTTACTTTGAGGTGACGAACACGCTAAATGGCGAGCGTGGAGTTGTGCACCGTTGGGGATTGTGACTTGGTCCGTCCCGTACGACTGTTAAGTCGCGTATTTGATTTGAAATCTTATGATATTCCATGTTCTAGAGATTTATATTATATTTTGGGTTGTATGCCATGTTTGGGGCCTTGTGCCGACCTGCTGAGACCCTTAGGGGCATTGTCACTATTTTTCCTCACTCTATTTGTTTTGAAAGCATATCCTCAGTCATGTCTTACCTGTTTATTGTTTAAATCTGATTTTATCACTGTATTTCTTACAAATGTGAAAATTGTTTGGGCTGAGTTCCCTGTTTTACTGATGGTCCGAGTGATCGTGGGGTTGATGACTAAGATAGACCGAGAGCCTGATTGTGAGGTTAATGACTGAGAGAGGCCGAGGGCCTGGTATAAGGATTATATATCTATGGATCGGGCTGCACGCCGCAGCAATATATTTTTTCTATATGTATATGGATCGGGCTACACGCCGCAGCAATATGTTGGATCGGGCTGCACGCCGCAGCGATGTAGCGCTTGGGCTGGAGGAGCCCCTCCGGAGTCCGCACAACCCTAGTGAGCGCAGTCGACTATATATATGGATCGGGCTGCACGCCGTAGCAATATACGGATCGGGCTGCACGCCGCAGCGGTTACTATATGGTACCTATTGAGTGTGAGTGTTGAGTGTGAGCGTTGATTGGTATGAGTTGAGTCATGAGTGACTGAGAGGCTTGCCCGAGGGGCTGCATATATACATGTACATAAGTGATGCTTTGCCTGAAGGGTCAGTTTATGAACTTACTGTTTTTCACTCTTCTTTAAAGTGAGTTTCTATTGAACATGTTGATTTATTATTGCTTTCACTCATCCTTAGACTGAGCCTCTATTGAAACATGTTGAACAAATGTCTGAAATAACTTTCATTTAAACTGAAGTTTTAAGTTATGAAATGGCTGTGAATTTCTGTTATGCCGAGGGGTTGTATACGAACTATGATTTGCCCGAGGGGCTGATTACGATTTTCATCACTTTCACTATATATATATATATATATATGGGAAAGGTTAGAAAGATATTTTCTAAAGGAATTTATTGAAGATGGAAGTGTAATGTAACGAAGTGATTTGATTTGTACCCTGTTTTTCGAAACATGCGGTATCCTCTGTGGTGCCATAATGTGGTATACGTGATTTCTTACTGCTCAATCTTTATTTACTCTTATAACTTACTGGGTTGGAGTACTCACATTACTCCTTGCACCTCGTGTGCAGATTCAGGTATTTCGGAACCCGGTAGCGGGTGTTGGTTGCTCAGACGCGGAGTCATCAGAGTTAGCAAGGTGGCTGCATGACGTTCGCAGCACCGCTTCCTTCCTCTCATTTTCATTTCTGTACTTAGTACATTTTACTGTTTTTGTTGTATTCAGGCCTTGGTAGATGCTCATGACTAGTGACACCCCGATGTCGGGCTTGTGTAATTATTCCGCATTTTTCTTTTAAATGTTCATTATGAGATTAACGGTTTATAAATGGTATAAAAACAACTCTTAATGGAAAATGGTTCACTTGGAAAATTGTGTCGGCTAGCCTTGTCTTCACGAGAGGCGCTATCACGACCGTGTCCGATTTGGGGTCGTGACAAGTTTTCACTTCTTTATTATGTCTTTTCCTTTGTTTTCAACAAGTTAATCTGCAGTAAGTAATTTTCACCACTTGACACAGTAATAATGTTAATCATTCAATAGTATTTTGTAGTTATGGTATCTTGAGGTTGAAGCAGTTTTGATAAAAATGATGTTAATACCTCTACAATATCAATTAGCTGCTACTGCTGCCAAAGTCGGCTCAAGGAACAACCATACCTATTTGATGGGGTTATCGTTTGACAGTAACCATAGTCATGACACAAAAATTAGAGGAGAACATGCATCTAGAAGGGGGACAAATATAACATGTTCAATGAGCAAAGTAGTTTTGCCTTTTGTCGGCAGGAGAAACCCATCCATGAGGGAGGAAACTGAACTTGATAAATAAGCATGACGGTCTCAAGACAAGGTCTAACCTGTGAATTAAGGTTGCGCAGCTGGCATACTGCTTGAGGAGATCCATCCATGAAATATAATCCACCAGAAAGTCCAACTCGTAAATCCACCCGATTAAGTTCTATCTCAGTCAAATTTAGAACCTGCAAAATTATGAATGTCAGTAGATGCTGCCTCTTAGTTTTCCAAGAATTACGAATAAATAGTGATTCACCTGAGCAATAGTTCCACTCAAACAACGCAACCCATATTTCATCAAAATATATTATTAACGCATAACTAACCGGTCGGCTCATGGCCCATTATGATACACTATGCTCTCATTATTTAAACTCCTTTAACAATTTTGTATTTAACCAAATTTTACAACCTGATAGATCCAAAACTGATTTTATGCCAAAAGCTGAAGAAATGTAACTTTAACACCACGCTTTGGCAACACATAGAAATCCACTATTTCTGCACGGGGGCTTATGTACATAAGAGTTTTAGTTCGCATGAACACATTAAACACCATTTGCAGAACTTTTAAATAGAGAAAAGTTGACAAGTTTTTTGATGTCCTAAAAAGCTTCTACGTGCTTCAGAAATAGTACCAGTAACAAGATTAATATAAAGGAATATGCTAGTTTTTTAGATTGTGTGCCATAAGACTCAAAAAAATTTACAGAACACTAAAAAAGTTGTTTGGAAAAAATCTTGCAGCCGTTTTTCGTCCAAACACAGGCTTGCACTATTTAGAAAAGAAAATCAAGAGTATTTTTAATAGGATTGCTGCCACTTGTAAAAATTAATAACAGACCACTATGATTACACAAGCAAAATAGGATAAAATGGAGACATATTCTCATTGGCACTGTTGCAGCCAATTTTGTATAAAAACCATTAAGCTAGTTAAGGAAGTGGACCTTTGGCCTAACTCAATCCCGAAAACTAGTTCAAGTGGTGAGAATTATTCAAAATCGCACAAGGAGATTACAGCCCTACATTTGACTGGTGTGCGATTTTAACATCTCCTGCACACCCAGGGCTCGACATAGAGAGCACAGAGTAACATAACATGAGTGGCCCGACAATGAATAGCAGAATAGCATGGTAGATTCGACTCTGATACCACGTTAAGAAAAGAGATCTTGGGCTTAACTCATAACAAAAGCTAGCTCAAACAGTAAGAATTGTCCAAAACCATATGAAAAAGATAATAGCCCATACACTTAACCAATGTGTGACTTTGGACAACAAAGCTATAATAAGAGATGTTGATGGCATGCCTTAACGGCCAGAGATGTTTTCTTCATGATTACAATTTACAAAGATGCAAAGCATAAAAGAAACGAAGATCAACTATAACAATAAAGAGAAGTAGAGATCTTGACCTTTAAGTGCAGAGTAATCCTTCCATCACTTGGATCAGTTAAATGATATGCTTCAACATAGCAAGGATCACTGCTGCTAGTCAAAGTATATGCACTTGGAGGAACCTTGAGTAAAGTTGAGTCGACTCGTTTAGCCAGCAATAGTGCTAGCTCACTAGGATCAGGCCTCCAAAGCTCTAAAATAGCCTTGTGAACCAATCCTTCCAGCTTTCGGTCCTGAGCAGCAGCTGCTTCATAAAACTGAACATTTAACTTGTGATGGCTAAATGGATAATCTCCTCTTGCTTCACCAACCGCAGCCCACCTTGGAGAAGAGAAAAAAATAGACGTATCATCCAACAATGTTTCACAGCTTTGCTAATAAAGTTTTTCAAATAAATTATATCCTACAACCAACTAAACCCCCTCATTTGCTTACACAGATCAAGCTAATTTAAACACAAAACCTTCCCCCTGGAGGAGCAGAGAGGATACCATCTGCGGAAGTTAATAAAATAAACTACAATAATCCTTTCAGGTTAACTCTCACATTATATCACCAAAACGGACGAGAGATTCTGAACAGCAATCTAGAGGCCAAATGGTTTTGGAGGAGTTTGAGTTTCAACTTTCAATGAAGAGTTTTCCGTTCATCTCAGGCATTTTACAGGGTAATCAGTTCTGGGCATCATGTGAGCTACATTACCATTTAAGAGGAAAGAATGACGTTCTACTCACTTCCTTTCCGAGTGGTTGGAGACATATTTGATCCGCTGCAGTATTAACCGACATTGATGTTTATTCACTGAATCAGCTAATGCATTGCTCCTAAACTCTTCAAGTTCTTTTATTAGCAATTGCCCTGCCCGGGCATTACGTGAATGCAACCTCTAAGCACACAGAAGAGCTGCTTGAACATCCTGAAGGCGATTTGTTGTGCTGGCAGACGAATCTATGTTGAAGAGAACTTTGTGTATATTTGATATAATTATATTCAGGGATCTGCTGGATCATCAGCCAAAAGTGGATCCAAACCTTCTAGATCAATATGCTCTGAGATAGCCCAAATAAGCTGAGTACATACTCTAGGTGTGTTCACCTGCAAGATGTAAGTTTCAGACAAATTAAGAAACAGAATGTGACTTGGTTAGCAAAGTACAAAGTACAAAAGATTTGAACATAGTCAAATCCTCGAATGGTCATTAAAGTTGCAGAAATCACTCGCTAAAGTAACTTTTGAATATTTTTGGACATCAAATCATTAAACTTTGCTCATATCTCCAATAAAATAAAAAAAGCTGAAAAATCTAATTCTTTCACCAGAAGTTTACAGTTGACTTTCCATTTTTTAACATATGACCCATTAAACATAGGCACTGAAAGTTGGTTATGTGGAGCACATCTTTAGATACAATATTTGTGTCTTCGTTTGCTAAAACTGGTGTTGGTATATATTTTATATCAACTTTTACGGTCTGCTAGTGTTGTCTAATAAGCAATATTTTAGCAGTTATTGGAATGGAATGTCAATATTTTTTTGCTATCTATGCTTGTCTTGTTTACGTTGAAGTTGCAATATTTTGTAACTTTATTATTTTAGCAGTTATCTCTGAAACTGCTCTTCACGTACAATTCGGGGGCATAGAACAAGCTCAAATGATGAAATGCATCTTACACATGGCATTAAGTAACTATTAAAGCTCTACCAACCTCACGTAGATCTCTGACAAGCTCTCTTTGCAAATTTTGCAACCACGTTTCATTCAGAATCTGGTCCTGAGAAGCCCCGTCTTTGACTCTTTTCGCCCCCTCTTGTATCATAAATGTGACAATGCCTGACAAGCAACTTCGGATAGCAATCAATAGCATATGTTCGACCTTCACAATCCCATTTGACACATGGTCTACAAACTTCCACTACTTCCAAAGCTGGTTCTGTCCAATTTAACGCACCATAACCAGTTCCATAGGCTAATGCTCCAATAACTCTGCTTTCCATACCTGAATTCTTTTGTTCAGGAAGTGGTAGTGATAACTGAAAGCAACTCTCAACCAGCATTGCAACTAGTTCTTCTCTAAACAAGTTTTTACTAGTTACACTATGGAGGTCCTCTTTTATTCTTGCATTCTCAAAAAGTGAAGCAATATCAGTTCCTGGAACAGGTTTTTGCCCCCTTCTAACACTCTCTTTTGCAAAAAGATCAACACATAGAGCAGTTCGACAGATGCATGCTAAAGCATGCATGCGATCGGACTCTGCTCTCAGGTTTCTCACCATAAGAAGCAACTTTTTAAATAAAGAAACCTGCAGGAAGTAAATTAATTAATAGGTGTTTTCTAGACAATGACTGAATGAAGAATTGACAAGGCCATCATGAAAATTGGAAGTATATCACTTCTCCTTCGTAGTCGAATCAGTATAATTCTGAACCAAATGCACAATTGTATTACTAAAAGATCCAACTCTGATACACCAAGGTCATAGAGGTGACGGGAAATGGAAATTGAACTATGTTTCTACAAACATGTCCAACTGGCTAGAACTCCAAGGGTGAAACTAGAGTTATAATTCATGCTTCTCTTTTTTCTTTTGAAATCAAATTAACA
The DNA here is from genome assembly GCF_001879085.1 of Nicotiana attenuata. Lineage (NCBI taxonomy): Eukaryota > Viridiplantae > Streptophyta > Magnoliopsida > Solanales > Solanaceae > Nicotiana > Nicotiana attenuata. Next base: position 431,212 of record NW_017670608.1, read on the forward strand.
AGCAAAAAAGCCAACAATGATCTCTAAGGCATATGCACTGAATTCAGAAAAGACACAAGAATGAAGGTAGATTGTACTAACCTAAGGACAAATGAAAAAAAAAAACAAAGCAAACGAAGAGATTTCTACACATAGGATTGAAATGAAACCATTTGTGTGTAGTCAATTCATATTGATATATAGAATTCTCGAGAAGGAAACTTCAAATGAGGAGCATAATCTATTTGAACAGTAATATACACCGGCTAGACTGCTGAACAACTCGCAGCAAACATTAGCATACTGCAAAACTGTGGCATGGAGAAGTGATTATAGTAGCTTGCATCAGGAATCCCAGTTATCCCTTTCGACAGTTAATGTTATACTTATTTATTTTGATAAATAATTACTATAATTCTTGAATGTGACAAGATTTCAATAACAGCTACCGAACAGTGAAATGATGTACTCAGAATCTACTTGGAGTATCAGTTTCGGAGATTATCACATACAGGGTCAGTAGTCAATAAGCCAAATCCACAATTCGGATTCGTCTTCAAAAGAGGATAAACAAGAAGGCAACAGATACACCAACCTGCATGCTGAGATCAAGAAGATGCAAATTGGTGACAACAGCTCTTACAATACTCTCCCTTGCAGAAGAAAACTCTTGCCTATCCCAAAGAGTGAGAATAGCAATGATGGAAGTGGATGCCCACTCGGGTTTCCCTCCAGGAACGTCAGCCAAGTATAACATGTTAATTCCCACCTCAAATATCAAGGATGGATCCAAAGACGATGCCAAAAAAGGTGCCAAATGTGAAACAACATCAGATACACCCACAAACCTTTCCGCACTCACAGTCTCTAACGAACTACCATTCCCACTCTTGGAAGACCTCGATAGCTTCTTGATCACCTCTATCGAACCCGAAGCTACTGCCTTCACAGCATACACAAGCGGACAAACCGTAGCTCGAAAGTTCTCTATTGGGAGAACCAACGACCGCGCCATTAACGCATTCCTCCTCCTCCAAACAAATTCAACCATAGAAGAAACCCAATTAGACCTAATAGCAACAGAATTTTCACCATCCACAAGCTTATCACCAGCCAAACGACCCATCCTTTTCGACTCAAACTCCTGAAACAATCTCCCTACAGATTCAAACGCTACTTTTGAGACAGCATCAGATTTATCAAGCATGTTTTGCCCTATCCTAATCCACCAATTAGAAACCCTATCCAACAAATTCATATTGTTCTCACACAATGTAACCAGATCATCACGTGCAAGGATACAACCAAGTGTTTCAGTAATAGCAAAATGCAAAACGGAGATTATCACTCGTAGAATCAAAACAGCTAGAGATCTGTTTATTACAGTCAGAAATAAGCTTACCAAGACGGTAAGAAGGAATAGCAGCAAGTATAGGCACCGCAGCAGCAGTAACGTCGGGATCAGGGAAGTCGAGATCGTTGCGAATTCCGGTACAGACTGTTTCCCATAGGTCAGCAGTGAGACGAGTGGAGCGAATTAGGTCAAATGCGAGTTTTTTTCGAAATGGCGGAAGCTGGTGACGCGACAATTTCTTCGACGGCGGATTTGGCGAGGACGGATTTGGAGAAGTGCTCCTGATTGACGGAGCGCGTCATTTGAACGGAGATCGGCTTGGATCTGAGCAAATAGTATGTCCATTTGCAGCAGTTGTTAATTTAATGATGAAGTGAGCGACGAGTAGATTTGTATATTTGCTCTGAAGCAAATTACCCAGTAGGTTGCTTCGGAGCTCAAATGGAGGAAGGCTACTCACGTCTGAGTTCCCATTGGTTAGTTTCTGCGTTTTGCAAATGATTCGAATCTTTAGCTTTTCTGCCTTTCTGTCAGGTGATCAAGGAGGGAGGTTTACTGGCGAGCGGGAGGACCGTTTTAACGGACGTTTATCTAAGGGCTACTTCCCAAAATTGATTTTGACGATGATGTTTTGCTACACAGTTTAACGGGGAGCTAATATCCTAAAACCCTTAAACTATTACTCTATATTTTTGTCGTTTCCTACTTAGATTATTCGGTATCCCCAAAAACCTACCGAACTATATTGTCCTTTGTATTAAAATCCCCTCGTCGCTGACATAGCATAACGTGTGCAAACACTCGCTTGGGAGCGCGTGACAGCTGAAAAAAGCTATCAAAATAGCTCATATGATAGAAGATAATGGCTAATTATCCTAACCCTCTTTCACATTTATTTTTTTTTACTAAATATTCTCCATATTTCAATTATATCCACTTTTCTTTCTCATTTTAAAACCATTTTTCCATTTTTTTACATTTCTTCTTTATTTTTCACCTTCTTCTTCATTTTTTAACCTTTTTTTTCAGTTCGCCGTATGGGTTTCCTCTGGAAAAATTTCTCCCTCTCTTGTTTCCTCTGAAATGATTTATTCTCTTTCTTGTTTTAGTCTTCTTTCATTTCTTACACATATTGTTGAAAGAATACCAATTTAAATATTCTTATTAAATTCAACACCTTGTAGAGAATAAAGTTGATTATCTTGAACCTTCTTTATGTAATCTGGAATTAGAGAATGTAATTGTATTTGTTGGCCAGTTGATTTTTTATTTGCGAAATTTTATTTTGTGTAATCTTTTTTATGTAACATAAGATGATTTTTAAGAAACACTATATGCCTTTATTTATTTTTTCCGTGGAACAAAATGAATATAAATGACTTATCCAATTGGAGTTTAGCATAAAGCACGATCACAATTAAACCTAAAATTACCACAGTTCATTAATATTATTTTGGCCAAAACTCATAATATTAATCAATCATCCCAGAGTAATACATCATGAGTAAACTATAGAAAAAACTCTTTAAAAACCATAAGTTAATATAGTAAGACATACGCAACATGGGAATTTAATAAATGGGGGAATATAGTTCAGGGAGGTTTTGGAGACACCAGATAGTTTAAGTAGGTAACTGACAAAATGGTGATAGTTTAGGCGGGTTTTAGGCTGAGTTGAATAGCCACGTGTAGTGCTACATGGCACGTTTTTTAAATAATTAGGAGCGTGTACTACACACACCTCTAAGAATGCAATGAGGGGTTTGTAATATGAAGGGAAATATAGTTCTGTGGGGTTTTGGGGATCTGAATAGTTTAAGTAGAAAACTAACAAAAACATAATAGTAGTGGGATTTTAGGGTATTAACTCTTTAACGGGCGAGTGTACGTATAGCCGTTTTTAGTACCCTTAGGGGGTCGTTTGGTAGGATGTATAAGAAAAGTGCGGAATAAGGTGTATTAGTAATGCATTAGTAATACAAGTATTGATTAGGCATATAATATTTAATAATTAGTAGTGCTTGCGTTTATTTTTTAATACCTCCTACCAAACGACCCCTTAATTAAGTTATAGCCGAAATTTATAAATACTATCCTTTAAGTTTAATCACTTTAAAATCAACTTGCTATAAAATTTCGGACATGTATATCTATAGCCTATAGCCAAATCGCTCCCTCCGTAGGATAGGCATCTAGTTTTAGGGACTAGGTAAGCCTAGCACATACCGAATTAAATGATAGAAATTAACCAACATAACTGTTAAGCATAAACCAGATACATGATTTATCCTTAACCTATAGCCAAATCGCTCCCTACTAGGTAAGCCTAGCACATACCGAATTAAATGATAGAAATTAACCAACATAACTATTAAGCAGAACCAGATATTTCCAAATGAAGCAAACATTTCCAAATGATATAATATCCCAAAACCGGTAGTACAAGTCATAAGCTCAGCTGAGTTTGCTAGAAAATCCCTAAATACAACTGTTCTAGAAGAGAGATAAACAATAAAAAATGAAATTTTAGAAGGTTACTAAGGCCTGCGAACGCGACGGCAGGTTTACATTGAGTCTCCACAGCAATGCTCGACCAGCTAGATAATAATCAACAACATCCGAGGTACTTGGATTTGAAAAAAAATGTGCGGAAGCGTAGCATGAGTACACTATAGTGGTACCCAGTAAGTATCAAGGCTAACCTCGGCGGTGTAGTGACGAGGGACAATCAAGACACCTACTGGACTAAACAACCTGAACAAGAATAAATGTAGAACTAATAGGGAACAACATCAATTTAAAGCTAGGCACGATGACAATAATAATACAATACGTGTAATAGGAACTAAAAGCAACAGTTGGCAACGACACACAACAGGTAATAGCACTATAGAGTAAGCTGAACACAATTTAAATCTGGTGAAACCAAATAAAGAAAAACAAGTAACAACTCAATATGAACAACCGCTTTCACACCAAGTTTATCCAAGAATTTTCACGACGTACCAAACATCAAAATCACAAATCACGGGTCCCAATTCATGAACCCTAATCACTTGGTATCTTGCGCCCACTTTATAATATTATAACTGCACGGACAACTCACGTGCCAAGAGGGTGACAATGTCTAATATCCGCACGGATCACTCACGTTCCAACAATAAGAATTACTCGTGACTGCACGGACAACTCGCGTGCCAATAGAACAACTCTCACATAGAAGGCAAGTAGACATGAATACATATAATTGTCAATAACATCATGATTCATCCTCTTAAATCGATATGGGTGATTAATTACGTGTATGCTTGTGCAAGTGTTCTATCACAGTTCAAGCCAACAACAGCAAAGACAATGAATGGCACATAAGAAACGATCACCACAAAATGTACAAGGTAAAACTCACACAAGGTAGGCACGCCACTACACAAATATCAACAACAACAATGCCCCATTGACATCACAAGTCACCATAAACCATTGTCTGACATAGCCCACCTTGTCTTGCCACGTGCGCAATAGTAAGTAAATGCCCGCCTTATGATGATTGTGCTTGCTTTAACTTGAGAGCCGAGTCCGAGCCGTCCTAAGCGAGACATGTGAAATGCGTGAGGTGAGATTGATGTATTCTGTGCCATTCTTGCTAGTTTAGAACTTGCCATGTGTGTGAGTCAGAGCAAAATGATTAAGTCTTGTAAGTTTGGGAAGTGAAATAGGCTTTCTTTGATTGACCATTTAGCATATTTTCCTACCAGTGCTAATACTATCCGTAGTCAACCCTTTTGAGCACGTAGACCTTTTCTTTGGCAACCACAGTACAATCCCTTTGTTCTTAATTAAATCTTGTTTAACCTTTACCTCCGAAAGCACTTAAGTAGCTAGAAGAGTAAAGAAAGATATTAGGTAGCTTTTGGGTCAAACCATAAAATGGCCGACAAGTTGCAATTATGTATAAACAAAAAAAGTTACTAGCTGAAAATTTCAAATTAAGGAGAGTGAAAAAAAAAAAGAATAACACCTCCATATCTTTGTCTGGGCTAGTAAATATATTGATGTGCTTAATGAAGAAGGTCGTAAAGTGTATGGTTTCATGAAAAAATATTGAATTGGTCATGACAAAAAGGTATTTGAAAGTGAAGTGTAGTGTATTAAAGTGTTTAGGAGGGTTAGTCACTATTTTCTCAAATATATCTCCTACCCATCCTTTAGCCTACATTACAACCTATAAAGTCCTACTTGATCCTAGACTTTGCGAGCTTAAATTAGTAGAGACTTATACTGCGGGGAAGCTTAAGGTACGAGCTTTGGTGGCATAAGAGTTTCTTGTGAGAGTGAGCAAATTCTTCCGATCTAAGAGTCCTTAAAATATACTTGAACTTATTATATTTGAGTGAGTGGACTACTTTCCCTCCATGATTTGTTAGCGAGGACACATGATTTGCAAAGGATTGGTAGAGACCTTGATTTTTGAGTTGGCACAAAGAGCGAGTCATAGCGTTTATGTATTAGAGCCAAGTTTTGAGGCGAGGATGTTAGACACAGTCACATGAATTTTTTAATAATCTTGGCATGAGTTTAAAACTTGAGTAAATGTACGAAGAGTGCATATACTGAGTTCAAAGCGTTGATACAAATCATTGTCATTACTGTGGAGTCGTCTTGAACTTGAGTTTCAAAATGAAATGTATTATACAAAGAAGGAAATAGAATTTTAATAATTTTTTCTTTTGATATACACATTATTATAATGTTATACACTAAGATATACAAATAATATAATTATTAATTATTGATCAAGAAAAGAAAAATTAATTTTTGATATAGCATGTTTAAGCAAGTTCTAAAATATAAAAATAATAAATATAATTGGGGATTAAATAATATTTTGGTATACCAAAGAAAATTATTTTTTGATATACACAAAGAAGAAAAATAAACTTAAGATATCTATTTTTATATAAACATGTCCGATGTGCTATACACTGTAATATACAAATAATATAATATTTTTATTATGATATACATTAATATAAAGGCAGCAATAACTATATATATAATTTTATATTATTGATAAACAAAGAATAATATTATTTATATACAAAGAATGAAAATAAAATTTTAATATACATGATATAGACAAAGAAGAAGAAAAATAGTTGTGATATACATATTATTTACTGTGATGTACATTTATTGGCTATTTGATGCCAATATCTATAACTAGGACTATTTTCTGCCAATTACATTGTGACGACCCAAAGGGGTCATCACTTGTTTTCTTACCCATCCTGTACTTTCGAGGCCTTGAAAACCTCATCCGGGGTTGCCTCGATTTACGTACGCAGTTCGGGCGCGTAACCGGAAAGCTTAAATATGAATTTTGTGAGAAAAATGCTAAATTTTGATATTAAATTGACTAAGTTTGACTTCGGTCAACATTTTGGGTAAACGGACCCAAACCCGTAATTTGACGGTCCCGGAGGGTCCGTAGGAAAATATGGGACTTGAGCGTATGTCATCGAATTTTGAGGTCCCAAGTCCGAGAAATGAATTTTTGTGTGAAATTATTTTCTGGAAATAATTAATGAAATTGGAAACGAAATTTGATTAGAAGACTATGGTATAGGGCGCATATTTTGGTTCTGGCTCCCGGTACAAGTCTTCTATATGATTTAAGCACCTTCTGTAAAGTTTGGTTGAAAACGGACCTCGTTTGACGTGTTTCAGACTTAAAATGGGAATTTGATGTTCTATGAAAAATTCGAAAGAAATCATGAGCTTTGAGGCTTGATTCGATGTATATGATGTTATTTTGGCGATTCGATCGCATGGATAAGTCCGTAGGATGTTTTTGAGGTTGTGTATGTGTTGGATTTGGAGCCCTGAGGGATCGGGTGAGTTTCGAGTAGGTTCCGGGATGCCTTAGGCTTAAAATACCAGATGTTGCAGGTTCAGGAACAATGTTGCAGACTCTGAACCCTCCAGCGCGGCCCCGGTAGGTGCTGTGCGGCCGCGGTCGCCTTAGTGCAGTCCGCGGTGGGTGCTGTGCGGTCGCGGTCGCCCTTGTGCGGTCGCGGTGGGTGCTGCGCAGCCCCGATCGTCTTTGCGCGGCCCCGCAGGGAACTTCAGAGATCCGCAAGTCCTCAGGTATGTCAGCGCGGCCGCGGTCCTTTTTGCGCGGTCCGCGCTGGGGACTTCAGAGGGTATAAATACACGGGATTTTCAGTTATTTCTCACTTTTCAAAGACCCAAAACATAAGAGGCGATTTTCCAAGCAATTGTTCTTCTTCAAAACGATTGGTAAGTGATTTCTAACTCAACTTCTTCACTCCTTAACATCTTTTAACATAATTTCAACTTCAAAATCAAAGATTTAAATGGGAAAATTTGGGTATGTTGGGTAGAACCTAGGTTTTGCTAAAATTGGGGGTTTGGACCTCAATTTGAGGTCCGATTTCAAAACAAATTACATATTTGGGTTCATGGGGGAATGGGTAACCGGGCTTTGGTTCGGACCTCGGGTTTTGACCATGTTGGCCTGAGGGCATTTTGGTCATTTTACCTAAATTTTCGTCTTAGCTTTAAATTAAATAGTAGAATCAGTTGCTCGAGATGTTAATTACGAGATGTAATTGAAATGGATAGATTTAGGCCATTTGGAGTCGGATACTCGTGGCAAAGGTTTGATTTCGAGTTGATTTTGGAGCCGGTTGAGGTAAGTGGCTTGTCTAACCTTGTGTGGGGGACTTCTTCCCCTTAGGACATGATATTTGGTATTTGAATGCCTCAAACGTGAGGTGACGAGCGCGTACTTGAGCTAATTGTTGGAAATCCGTTTTCACTTGAAGTACTTAAATTGAGTTTTTTTGCCTATCTGTTTATTTTAAAATTGCAAGTTATTCCTATGCTAGTTTAGACAAGCATGATTATTTGACTTACTTGTCTAAGTGTTTAAATTGTCTTGTTTGTACTCCGTGCAGCATATTAGGCTAGGATTTCTCTATTACTTGTCCTGAGTTTAGTATTTATCCTAATGTTTGGGCTGTTATTGTGTGTTGTTAAATTGGGACTACGGGATGGCATCCCGGGAGATCCCCCTGCACTTGATACGTTTTGGACTGAGGGTGCGGGATACCAAGAGATCCCTGGCACATGTGAATTTCAGTTTTGAGGATACCAAGAGATCCTCGGGATACCAAGAGATCACTCATGTATATGATGAGGATATTAAGAGATCCTCGGGATACCAAGAGATCCCCGGTTGTTGTTCCTGTCGTGAGTAGTATTTACCGGTATTGTCCTGTTTCTGCTTTCTATTACGGTTCNCTTGGACCGACGTCTCGGATACGGTTTATGTAGAGAGTTGGTTCCCCCACGACGTCGTCACGGGAGTGCATGGCGCGCAGAGTTTGAGTATTTGCGCCAGGGTGCTATGACCGTTTCGGAGTATGCTATCCGCTATACCAGGTTGGCCAGGCATGCACCGGCCTTGGTTGCTATAGTTCGGGAGAGAGTTCGCAGGTTCATTGAGGGTCTTATCCCACCCATCAAATCTAGCATGGCTCGAGAGTTGGAGATGGACATTCCTTATCAGCAGGTAGTGAGCATTGCTAGGAAGATTGAGGGTATGCTCGCCAGGGAGCGAGGAGAGAGGGAGGCTAAGAGGTCTCGAGAGTCGGGTCACTACTCTGGTGGCCGTACCCCATCAGCAGGTCGTTATGGCAGAGGTTATTCGGGTCGCCCTATACATTCAGCTCTTCAAACAGCCGGCAGTACTCCAGCTCCACCTCCACCTCAGGAGCCTTACTATGCACCTCCAGTTTCTAGCGCGCCTCATGCGCGGGGTGTTTCCAGAGGTCAGTCCAGCAGGCCTTGTCCCAGCCAGTCACAGCCACCGCGTCCTCCCAGAGCTTGTTACGAGTGTGGTGATACACGTCACTTGGTGAGGGATTTCCCCAGACTTGGGACGAGCGCGCCCCCACAGACTTCTTAGCCACAGCGTGCTCCTCAGGGTTCTCAGGCCATGGTCACAGCTCCAGCTGCTACCCCACCTACCCAGCCAGCTAGGGGCGGAGGTCGGGGAGATAGAGGTCGCCCTCGCGAGAGGGGTCGGGCCAAATATTATTGTAGTCCTGCTCGCACTGAGGCTGTTGCCTCCGACTCCGTCATTACAGGTATTATATTGGTTTGTCACAGAAAGGCATTGGTTCTATTCGATCCGGGCTCTACTTACTCTTATGTGTATTCTTACTTTGTTCCGCATTTGGGTATGCCTCGGGATTCTTTGAGTGCCCCCGTTTATGTTTCTACTCCTGTGGGAGATCCTCTTGTTGTGGACCGCGTTTATCGGTCATGTTTGGTTACTATTCGTGGTTTTGAGACCAGAGCAGATTTATTGTTACTCGGTATGGTGGATTTTGACATTATTCTGGGAATGGACTGGTTGTCGCCCCATTTTGCTATTCTTGATTGTCACGCCAAGACCGTGACGCTGGCTATGCCAGGTATCTCGCGTGTTGAGTGGAGTGGTACTTTAGATCACACTCCCAGTAGAGTTATCGCTTTTCTTAAAGCTCAGCGCATGGTTGAGAAGGGGTGTGCCGCGTATTTGGCTTATGTGAGGAATGTTAGTGCTGATACCCCTTCTGTTGATTTTGTTCCAATGGTACGGGATTATCCAGATGTATTTCCAGCTGATCTTCCGGGCATGCCGCCTGATAGAGACATTGATTTTGGCATTGATCTGTTGCCGGGCACTCAGCCCATTTCCATTCCTCCGTATCGTATGGCTCCTCCTGAGTTGAAGGAGTTGAAGGATCAGTTGCAGGAATTGCTTGGTAAGGGTTTTATTTGACCCAGTGTTTCACCGTGGGGTGCTCCTGTTTTGTTTGTGAAGAAAATAGATAGTTCTATGCGCATGTGTATTGACTACCGCCAGTTGAACAAGGTTACAGTGAAGAACCATTATCCTTTGCCTCGTATTGATGATCTGTTTGACCAGCTTCAGGGCGCACAGGTGTTTTCTAAGATTGGCTTGCGCTCAGGTTACCATCAGTTGAAGATTCGGGAGCCAGATATCCCGAAGACTGCCTTCAGGATTCGGTATGGTCATTACGAGTTCCTTGTTATGTCATTTGGGCTGACCAATGCCCCTGCAGCTTTCATGTATTTGATGCACAGTGTGTTCAGGCCATATCTTGACTCGTTCGTGATTGTTTTTATTGATGATATTCTGGTGTATTCCCGGAGTCGGGGAGATCATGAGCAGCATCTGAGGACCGTGCTTCAGACCTTGAGGGAGAAGAAGTTATATGCAATGTTCTCAAAATGTGAGTTTTGGTTGAGTTCAGTGGCATTCTTAGGCCGCGTGATTTCGAGTGAGGGCATTCGGGTGGATCCAAGGAAGATAGAGGCCGTGCATAGTTGGCCCAGGCCGTCCTCAGCTACAGAGATTCGCAGTTTCCTTGGTTTGGCGGGCTTACCGTCGTTTCGTGGAGGGATTTTCATCGATTGCAGCCCCTATGACTAGATTGACCCAGAAGGGTGCCCCATTTCAGTGGACAGAGGAGTGTGAGGCGAGCTTTCAGAAGCTCAAGACAGCTTTGACTACAGCCCCTATTTTGATATTGCCTACTGGTTCGGGGTCTTATACAGTTTATTGTGATGCCTCACGGGTTGGCCTTGGAGCGGTGTTGATGCAGGACGGTAGAGTGATTGCCTACGCGTCCAGACAGTTGAAGATACATGAGAAGAATTACCCTGTCCACGACCTTGAGTTAGCTGCTATTGTTCATGCCTTGAAGATCTGCGTCACTTATTTCCGTACGGTGTGCCTTGTGAGATCTATACTGACCACCGGAGTTTGCAGCACTTGTTCAAGCAAAAGGATCTAAATTTGCGCCAGAGGAGGTGGTTAGAGTTGTTGAAGGACTATGATATTACTATTTTGTATCACCCGGGCAAGGCCAATGTGGTGGCGGATGCCTTGAGTCGCCGGGCGGAGAGTTTGGGGAGTTTGGCATATTTACCAGCTTCAGAGAGGCCCATGGCGATGGATGTTCAGGCCTTAGCCAGCCAGTTTGTGAGATTGGACCTTTCGGAGCCCAGTCGGGTTCTAGCTTGTGTAGTTTCCCGGTCTTCCCTATTTGATCGTATCAGGGAGCGGCAGTATGATGACCCTCATTTGCTTGTCCTTAAGGACAAGGTCCAGCATGGTGATGCCAGAGATGTGACCATCGGAGATGACGGGGTATTGAGGATGCAGGGCCAGATTTGTGTGCCCAATGTTGATGAACTCCGAGAGTTAATTTTAGCATAGGCCCATAGTTCGCGGTATTCCATCCATCCGGGTGCCGCGAGGATGTATCAGGACTTGAGGCAACACTATTGGTGGAGGCGGATGAAGAAAGATATAGTTGGATATGTGTCTAGATGCCTCAACTGCCAGCATGTGAAGTGTGAGCACCAGCGGCCGGGTGGGTTGTTTCAGCAGATAGAGATTCCGGAGTGGAAATAGGAGCGCATCACCATGGACTTTGTATCTGGACTCCCATGGACCCTGAAGAAGTTTGATGCCATTTGGGTTATTGTGGATCGGCTGACCAAGTCCGCTCATTTTATTCCTGTGTGTACCACTTATTCATCGGAGCGGTTGGCGGAGATTTATATCCGGGAGATCGTCCGTCTGCATGGTATTCCAGTCTCTATTATTTCAGACAGAGGTACTCAGTTTACATCGCGGTTCTGGAGAGCCGTGCAGCAGGAGCTAGGTACTCGGGTGGAGTTGAGCACGGCATTTCACCCCCAGACGGACGAACGGACAGTCCGAGCGCACTATTCAGATTCTTGAGGATATGCTCCGTGCGTGTGTGATTGAGTTTGGAGGGTCTTGGGATCAGTTCTTGCCATTGGCGGAGTTTGCTTACAACAACAGTTATCAGTCCAGCATCCAGATGGCGCCGTATGAGGCTTTATATGGTAGGAGGTGTAGATCTCCAGTTGGATGGTTTGAGCCAGGGGAGGCTCGGTTGTTAGGTACGGATTTGGTTCAGGAGGCCTTGGACAAGGTCAAGATCATCCAGGATAGGCTTCGTTCAGCTCAGTCTAGGCAGAAGAGTTATGCAGATCGCAAGGTTCGAGACGTAGCATTTATGGTTGGTGAGCGAGTATTGCTCCGAGTATCGCCTATGAAGGGCGTGATGAGATTTGGGAAGAAGGGCAAACTTAGCCCTAGGTTCATTGGTCCGTTTGAGATTCTTGATCGAGTGGGACAGGTGGCTTATAGACTTGCATTGCCGCCTAGCTTATCAGCCGTGCATCCATTTTTTCATGTATCCATGCTCCGGAGGTATCACGGCGACCCAGCCCACGTGTTAGATTTCAGCATTGTCCAGTTGGACAAGGACTTGTCTTATGTGGAGGAGCCGATAGCTATTTGACCTGCAGGTTCGTCAGTTGAGATCCAAGAGTTTTCCTTCTGTTCGTGTCCAGTGGAGGGGTCAGCCTCCTGAGGCATCGACCTGGGAGTCCGAGTCTGATATGCGGAGCCGTTATCCTCACCTTTTTCCCGACTCAGATACTTCTTTCTTTGTCCGTTCGAGGACGAACGGTTGTTTTAGTGGTGGAGGATGTGACGACCCAAAGGGGTCATCACTTGTTTTCTTACCCATCCTATACTTTTGAGGCCTTGAAAACCTCATCCAGGGTTTGCCTCGATTTACGTGTGTAGTTCGGGCGCGTAACCGGAAAGCTTAAATATGAATTCTGTGAGAAAAATGCTAAATTTTGATATTAAATTGACTAAGTTTGACTTCGGTCAACATTTTGGGTAAACGGGCCCGAACCCGTGATTTGACGGTCCCGGAGGGTCCGTAGGAAAATGTGGGACTTGGGCGTATGTCCGGAATCGAATTCCGAGGTCCCAAGTCCGAGAAATGAATTTTTGTGTGAAATTGTTTTCTGGAAATAATTAATGAAATTGGAAACGAAATTTGGTTAGAAGACTATGGTATGGCGCCTGTATTTTGGTTCTGGCGCCCGGTACAAGTCTTATATATGATTTAAGCACCTTCTGTAAAGTTTGGTTGAAAACGGACGTCGTTTGACGTGTTTCAGATGTTCTATGAAAAATTTGGAAGAAATCATGAGCTTTGAGGCTTGATTCGATGTATATGATGTTATTTTGGCGATCTGATCGCACGGACAAGTCCGTAGGATGTTTTTGAGGTTGTGTATGTTTTCAGTTTGGAGCCCCGAGGGCTTGGGTGAGTTTCGAGTAGGTTCCGGGATGCCTTAGGCTTAAAATACCAGATGTTGCAGGTTCAGGAACAATGTTGCAGACTCTGAACCCTCCAGCGCGGCCGCGGTCGCCTTTGTGCGGTCCGCGGTGGGTGCTGCGCGGCCGCGATTGTCTTTGCGCGGTCCGCGCAGGGAACTTCAGAGATCCTCAAGTCCTCAGGTATGTCAGCGCGGCCGCGGTCCTTTTTGCGCGGTCCGCGCTGGGGACTTCAGAGGATATAAATACACGGGATTTTCAGTTATTTCTCACTTTTCAAAGACCCAAAACATAAGAGGCGATTTTCCAAGCAATTCTTCTTCTTCAAAGCGATTGGTAAGTGATTTCTAACTCAATTTCTTCACTCCTTAACATCTTTTAACATAATTTCAACTTCAAATCAAATATTTAAATGAGGAAATTTGGGTATGTTGGGTAAAACCTAGGTTTTGCTAAAATTGGGAATTTGGACCTTAATTTGAGGTCCGATTTTAAAATAAATTACATATTTGGGTTCGTGGGGGAATGGGTAACCGGGTTTTGGTTCGAACCTCGGGTTTTGACCATGTTGGCCTGAGGGCGTTTTGGTCATTTTACCTAAATTTGCGTCTTAGCTTCAAATTCAATAGTAGAATCAGTTGCTTGAGATGTTATTTACGAGATGTAATTGAAATGGATAGATTTGGGTCATTTGGAGTCGGATACTCGTGGCAAAGGTGTGATTTTGAGTTGATTTTGGAGCCGGTTGAGGTAAGTGGCTTGTCTAACCTTGTGTGGGGGACTTCTTCCCCTTAGTACATGATATTTGGTATTTGAATGCCTCGTACGTGAGGTGACGAGCGCGTACTTGAGCTAATTGTTGGAAATCCGTTTTTACTTGAAGTACTTAAATTGAGTTTTCTTGCCTATCTGTTTATTTTTTAATTGCAAGTTATTCCTATGCTAGTTTAGAGAATCATGATTATTTGACTTACTTGTCCAAGTGTTTAAACTGTCTTGTTTGTAATATATGCATCATATTAGGCTAGGATTTCTCTATTACTTGTCCTGAGTTTAGTATTTATCCTAATGTTTGGGCTGTTATTGTGTGTTTTTAAATTGGGACTACGAGATGGCATCCCGGGAGATCCCCCTGCACTTGATACATTTTGGACTGAGGGTGCGGGATACCAAGAGATCCCTGGTACATGTGAATTTAAGTTTTGAGGATATCAAGAGATCCTCGGGATACCAAGAGATCCCTCGTGTATATGATGAGGATACCAAGAGATCCCTGGTACATGTGAATTTAAGTTTTGAGGATATCAAGAGATCCTCGGGATACCAAGAGATCCCTCGTGTATATGATGAGGATACCAAGAGATCCTCAGGATACCAAGAGATCCCCGGTTGTTGTTCCTGTCGTGAGTAGTATTTACCGGTATTGTCCTGTTTCTGCTTTCTATTGCGGTTCCCGTATTTATCTTGTTTATATTCTTGTTGTAGACTTTATTTATACTATTTTTTCCTCATCTTGTCATTTATTATGTTATATCTCAATAGGGCCCTGACCTTCCTCGTCACTACCCAACCGAGGTTAGGCTTGGCTCTTACTGAGTACCGCTGTGGTGTACTCGTGCCTCTTCTGCGCATGTTTTTCATGTGCAGACCAAGGTACTACTTCTCAGGCGCACCATCCTTGAGGCAGGGAGAGCTACGGAGACTTTGTGGTACTTCTGCAGCGTCCGCAGACCAAGGAGTCTCCTTCTTACTCTATCTGTAGCATTTAGCCTTCCTTCGTACTTTTGTTTTAGACATTTTGGAGATTAGAGCCGTATATTGTTTTTCTTTAGCTTGTGTTCCCGTGAGTTTCCGGGTTTTGGGTGTTATGGTAGACTTCCGCATTTTGAGTTTGTATATGTCGAGCGGCATTTATATACAGTTTTCTTTTAGTTGTTCAGTTGAATTAATCATTCCGCAAGCTATGTTATTTTTTTGCATTGTTAGGCTTACCTAGTTATAGGAACTAGGTGCCATCACGACATGTTCACGGAGGGCGAACTGGGGTCGTGACATACATATGAGTATGTTGTTATACCATGTTAAAGCCCCCTTTTTTAGCGCTTTTCAATTGAATGAGTGGGTGTGATTGAAATTGGTTAATAATACCTAAACGAGGCTATATACAAACTTTAAAGAAGATTAGCAAAAACTAAGAGAGAAAGATATATTTCAACTTCTTTTTTCTTCTCTCTTCTTCTTCTTTTTTTTTTTTTTTTAGATTTGAATTGAGTGGATGTGATTGAAATTTGTTGAAAATACCTAAAAGAGACTATATACAAAATTTGAGCAAGATTAGAAGTGATTTAGACTGGTTTCAGGTAAAAAATCAGGCCTAAAAATCCAACTGCGACATGTGTATATCACGCTGTATACGTGTACATCTGTGTATCGTCTATGTATATCGCTTTGTATATCGTGTATATAACACAATTGTTTTACGGACGCCCGTGGATATCACTTTGTATATCGTTTATATAACATAAAATTTCATGGATATACACAGATACACATAATATACATGAGATATCACCAATGTACATAGAGATATACACGGGTTACAATAGGGGACACATGTGGAGTCGTCTTGAACTTGAGTTTCAATATGAAATGTGTTATCCAAAGAAGGAAAATAGAATTTTAATATTTTTTTTGATAGAAACATTATTATTATGTTATACACTATGATATACAAATAATATAATTATTAATTATTGATCAAAAAAAGGAAAATAAATTTTTTGTATAGCATGTTTAAGCAAGTTCTAAAATATAAAAATAATAAATATAATTGGAAATTAAATAATCAAGACACCTACTGGACTAAACAACCTGAACAAGAATAAATGTAGAACTAACAGGGAACAACGTCAATTTAAAGCTAGGCACGATGACAATAACTAATACAATACGTGTAATAGGAACTAAAAGCAACAGTTAGCAACAACACACAACAGGTAATAACACTATAGAGTAAGCTGAACACAATTTAAATCTGGTGAAACCAAATAAAGAAAAACAAGTAACAACTCAATATGAACTACCGCTTTCACACCAAGTTTATCCAAGAATTTTCACGAGGTACCAAACATCAAAATCACAAATCACGGGTCCCAATTCGTGAACCCTAATCACTTGGCATCTTGCGCCCACATTACAATATTATAACTACACGGACGACTCACGTTCCAAGAGGGTGACAATGTCTAATATCCGCACGGATCACTCACGTTCCAAAAATAAGAATTACTCATGACTGCACGGACAACTCGCGTGCCATTAGAACAACTCTCACATAGAAGGCAAGCAGACATGAATACATATAATTGTCAATAACATCATGATTCATCCTCTTAAATCGATATGGATGATTAATTACGTGTGTGCTTGTGCTAAGTGTTCTATCACTAGTTCAAC
>NW_017670608.1:448294-451983 GCF_001879085.1 Nicotiana attenuata
AATGAATAGGCACATAAGAAAACAAATACACCACAAAAATAGTACAAGGTAAAAACGTACACAAGGTAGGCATGCCACTACACAAATATCAACAACAACAATGCCCCCATGACATCACAAGTCACCATAAACTATTGTCCGACATAGCCCACCTTGTCTTGCCACGTGTGCAATAGTAAGTAAATGCCCGCCTTATGATGATTGTGCTTGCTTTAACTTGAGAGCCGGGTCCGAGCCGTCCTAAGCGAGACATGTGAAATGCGTGAGGTGAGATTGATGTATTTTGTGCCATTCTTGCTAGTTTAGAACTTGCCATGTGTGTGAGTCAGAGCGAAATGATTAAGTCTTGTAAGCTTGGGAAGTGAAATAGGCTTTCTTTGATTAACCATTTAGCATATTTTCCTACCAGTGCTAATACTATCCGTAGTCAACCCTTTTGAGCATGTAGACCTTTTCTTTGGCAGCCACAGTCAATCCCTTTGTTCTTAATTAAATCTTGTTTAACCTTTACCTCCGGAAGCACTTAAGTAGCTAGAAGAGTAAAGAAAGATATTAGGTATCTTTTGGGTCAAACCATAAAATGGCCGACAAGTTGCAATTATGTATAAACAAAAAAAAATTACTAGCTGAAAATTTCAAATTAAGGAGAGTGAAAAAAAGAATAACACCTCCATGTCTTTGTCTGGGCTAGTAAATATATTGATGTGCTTAATGAAGAAGGTCGTAAAGTGTATAGTTTCATGGAAAAATATTGAATTGGTCATGACAAAAAGGTATTTGAAAGTGAAGTATAGTGTATTAAAGTGTTTAGGAGGGTTAGTCACTATTTTCTCAAATATATCTCCTACCCATCCTTTAGCCTACATTACAACCTATAAAGTTCTACTTGATCCTAGACTTTGCGAGCTTAAATTAGTAGAGACTTACACTACGGGGAAGCTTAAGGTACGAGCTTTGGTGGCATAAGAGTTTCTTGTGAGAGTGAGCAAATCCTTTCGATCTGAGAGTCCTTAAAATATACTTGAACTTATTATATTGGAGTGTGTGGACTACTTTCTCTCTATGATTTGTTAGTGAGGACACATGATTTGTAAAGTATTGGTAGAGACCTTGATTTTTGAGTTGACACAAAGAGCGAGTCATAGTGTTATGTACTAGAGCCAAGTTTTGAGGCAAGGATGTTAGACATAGTCACATGAAATTATTAATAATCTTGGCATGAGATTAAAACCGGAGGAAATGTACGAAGAGTGCATATACTGAGTTCTAAGTGTTGATATAAATCATTGTAGTTAGTGTGGAGTCGTCTTAAACTTGAGTTACAATATGAAATGTGTTATCTAAAGAAGGAAAATAGAATTTTAATAATTTCTTCTTTTGATATACACATTATTATTATGTTATACACTGTGATATACAAATAATATAATTATTAATTATTGATCAAAAAAAGGAAAATTAATTGATATAGCCTGTTTAAGCAAGTTCTAAAATATACAAATAATAAATATAATTGGGGATTAAATAATATTTTGGTATACCAAAGAAAAATTATTTTTTGATATACACAAAGAAGAAAAATAAATTTATGATATCTATTTTGGTATACACATGTCCGATATGCTATACACTGTGATATACAAATAATACAATATTTTTATTGTGAAATACATTAATATAAAGGCAGCAATAACTATATATATAATTTTATATTATTGATATACAAAGAATAATATTATTTATATACAAAGAATGAAAATAAAATTTTAATATACATGATATAGACAAGAAGAAGAAAAATAGTTGTGATATACATATTATTTATTGTGATGTACATTTATTGGCTATTTGATGCCAATATCTATAACTAAGACTATTTTCTACCAATTACATATGAGTATGTTGTTATACCATCCTAATGCCCCCTTTTTTAGCGCCTTTCAATTGAATGAGTGGGTGTGATTGGAATTGGTTCAAATACCTAAACGAGGCTATATACAAACTTTAAAGAAGATTAGCAAAAACAAAGAGAGAAAGATATATTTCAACTTCTTTTTTCTTCTCTTTTTTTTTTGATTGAATGAGTGAATGTGATTGAAATTGGTTTAAAATACCTAAACGAGACTATATACAGAATTGAGCAAGATTAGAAGTGATTTAGACTAGTTTCAGGTAAAAAATTAGGCCTAAAAATCCAACTGCGACATGTGTATATCGTGTACATCAGCGTATATCACACAAGTTTGTAAGGACGTCTATGTATATCACTTTGTATATCGTGTATATAGCATAATTTTTTTATGGACGCCCGCGTATATCACATTTTATATCGTATATATAACATAAATTTCCATGGATATACACAGATACACATAATATACATGAGATATCACCAATGTACATAGAGATATACACGGGTTACAATAGGGGACAGATGTGGAGTCGTCTTGAACTTGAGTTTCAATTTGAAATATGTTATCCAGATAAGGAAAATAGAATTTTATTAATCTTTTGTTTTGATATACACATAATTATTATGTTATACACTATGATATACAAATAATATAATTATTGATTATTGATCAAAAAAAGGAAAATTAATTTTTGATATAGCATGTTTAAGCAAGTTCTAAAATATAAAAATAATAAATATAATTGGGGATAGAATAATATTTTGGTATACCAAAGAAAATTATTTTTTGATATACACAAAGAAGAAAAATAAACTTATGATATCAATTTTGGTATACACATGTCCGATGTGCTATACACTGCGATATACAAATAATACAATATTTTTATTGTGATATACATTAATATAAAGGCAGCAATAATTATATATATAAATTTATATTATTGATATACAAAAAATAATATTATTTATATACAAAGAATGAACATAAAATTTTAATATACATGATATAGACAAAGAAGAAGAAAAATAGTTGTGATATACATATTATTTATTGTGATGTACATTTATTGGCTATTTGATGTCGCGGTCACTAACAATGTCTTTGGGCAGGCCCCAATATTTGACGACATGAGAGAAGAAGAGTCGAGCTGTATCTTCTGCTGATATATATTGTGGGGCTGCAATAAAGGTGGCATACTTAGAGAACCGGTCCACCACGACTAAGATGGTTGTGAGATCTCCGACCTTGGGCAATCCGGTGATGGCTATAACTAGGACTATTTTTTGTCAATTACATATGAGTATGTTGTTATAACATCCTAATGCCCCCTTTTTTAGTGCTTTTCAATTGAATGAGTGGGTGTGATTGAAATTGGTTCAAAATACCAAGGCTATATACAAACTGAATGTGATTGAAATTGGTTGAAAATACCTAAACGAGACTATACACAGAACTTGAGCAAGATTAGAAGTGATTTAGACTAGTTTCAGGTAAAAAATTAGGCCTAAAAATCCAACTGCGACATGTGTATATCGTATACATCATTGTATATCTCACACAAGTTTGTAAGGACGTCTATGTATATCACTTTGTATATCGTGTATATAACATAATTTTGTTATGGACGCCCGTGTATATCACATTATATATCGTATATATAACATATATTTCCATGCATATACACAAATACACATAATGTCACGACCCGGATTTCCCACCAGTCGGGAGTCGTGAGTCGGCGTCTTAACGTACGGACGGCTAGGCAACGACCTA
>NW_017670608.1:454719-544780 GCF_001879085.1 Nicotiana attenuata
TTGCGGCATGCAACCCGATCCACAATTATCACTGTTGCGGCGTGCAACCCGATCCACAATTTTCACTGTTGCGGCGTGCAACCCGATCCACAATTTTCACTGTTGCGGCGTGCAACCCGATCCACAATTATTACTGTTGCGGCATGCAACCCGATCCACAATTATCACTGTTGCGGCGTGCAACCCGATCCGTAATGTATACCTCTCAACCTTGCCCAAGCAACAGTCACAAATAAAGGGCAAGGGAGTAAACTAGTATTTGGAAAGAAATCCCAACAAGGGTACACAAACAACCAATAACAACCATGCAAGAGTAAATCGTTATTTCCCTTTTGCTTTCATTTTCATATCCTAACTCTCATTAGCACTCGTGTCAAGCTCTAAGGCATTTCTCATTTCACATGCTCTCACCATTTGTATTTCAGACCGAGCCAATGCTCCACGAAGTTCTACAATCACAATATCTTTCACAATGTGTATACCACGTATAGAAGCCATCAATGACATGGAAGGCATAACAATATCCAAACAACTCACATATAAGGACTCGCGGTCATGCTAGACCCCAATGTATAGGAACTCGTCACCATGCCTATACATCATACTCGATCATATTAGCAATTAGCAAACAAGACTCGACTCCTATTCCCTCAAGCTAGGGTTAAACCAAACACTTACCTCAACTTCCGCGGCCGATACAATCCTCCACAACCGCTTTCCCTCTCTAATTCGGCTCCAACTCGACCAAATCTATGCAATAAGGACTTCATGATATCAATATGTGCTAAACAAATCAAACCCAATGACTAATTATAACTTTTTCATCAATTTACCCCAAAAGGTAAAAAATGCCCCCGGGCCCACACGGTCAAAACCCGAGGTTCGAACCAAAACCCATTTACCCATTCCCCCATGAACTCAAATATGTAAGTTATTTTGGAATCGAACCCCGAATTGAGGTCCAAAACCCCCAATTTTAGAAAACCTAGGTTCTACCCTAAATTCCCAATTTCCCCATTAAAATCTTTGTTTTGAAGTTGAAATTATGTTTAAGGATGTTAAGGAGTAAAGAAAATCAGTTAGAAATCACTTACCAATCGTTTTGAAGAAGTTGGATCGTTTGGAAAATCGCCTCTTATGTTTTGGGTTTTGAAAAAGTGAAGAAATGACTGAAAATCCCGACTTTATATACTGTGCTGGAGACTGGCGCGGACCGCACAAAAATGCACCGCGGCCGCGCCGAGGAAGGGAAGAAAAATGACTCTCTGAACCTACCCAGCGCGGACCGCACTGATTTGGTGCGCGGCCGCGCTGGTTGACCTAGAATTCACTGGCCCTCTGAACCTAGCCACGCGGACCGCGCAGAAATGCACCGCGGCCGCGCGGCTTCCAGCGCGGACCGCGCGGAAATGACCGCGGCCGCGCTGGGGCCTGCAACACCTGGACCTGCAACCATCTGATATTTCTAGCCTATGACCTCCCGGGACCCACTCATAACTCACCCGAGCCCTCGGGGCTCCAAACCGAACATGCATATAAACTCAAAAACATCCTACGGACTCATCTGTGCGATCAAATCGCCCAAACAACATCAAAATCATCAAATTAGGCCTCAAGATCCAGGATTTCCTTCCAGTTTCCATGAAACGTCAAATTTACTGCTCTAGCTCAAAACACGTCAAATGACGTCCAAATCTAATCAAACTTCACAGCAATTGCTTAACTCATATTTAAGACTTGTGCCGGGCGTCGGAACCAAAATACGAGCCCAACAGCACAGTCTTCTAAACAAATAACACTTTCCAATTCTTTAATTATTTTCAGAAAACAATTTCACGTAAAAATTCATTCCTCGGACTCGGGACCTCGGAATTTAATTTCGGGCACACCCCCAAGTCTCATATTTTCCTACGGACCCTCCGGGACTGTCGAATCACGAGACCGGGTCCGTTTGCGCAAAACGTTGACCGAAGTCAAACTGAATCAATTAAATACCAAGATATAACAATTTTTCTCATAAATTTCATATTTAAACTTTTCCGGCTACGCGCCCGGACTGCGCACACAACTAGAGGCAACCCCAAATGAGGTTTTCACGGCCTCAGAAGTACAAAGGGAGTAGGAATACAGGTGATGACCCTTTTGGTTACAATAGGGGACACATGTGGAGTCGTGTTGAACTTGAGTTTCAATTTGAAATGTGTTATCCATATAAGGAAAATAGAATTTTATTAATTTTTTTTTGATATACACATCATTATTATGTTATACACTATGATATACAAATAATATATTTATTGATTATTGATCAAAAAAAGGAAAATTAATTTTTGATATACACAAAGAAGAAAAATAAACTTATGATATTTATTTTGGTATACACATGTCCGATGTGCTATACACTGCGATATAAAAATAATACAATATTTTTATGGTGATATACATTAATATAAAGGCAGCAATAACTATATATATAATTTTATATTATTAATATACAAAGAATAATATTATTTATATACAAAGAATGAAAATAAAATTTTAATATACATGATATAGACAAAGAATAAGAAAAATAGTTGTGATATACATATTTATTTATAGTGATGTACATTTATTGGCTATTTGATGCCAATATCTATAACTGGGACTATTTTTTGCCAACTACATATGAGTATGTTGTTATACCATGCTAAAGCCCCCTTTTTTGGCGCTTTTCAATTGAATGAGTGTCACGACCCAATTCCCACCCGGTCGTGATGGCGCCTCTCGTGAAGACAAGGCCAGCCAACAGAACAATCAACACTACTCTTGACAATTTCTTAGCATAAACAGATTTAAACCATAGATACTGATTAATCGTAAGTGCGGAAATAAACGTAACATAACGGGAATAAACCATCCCAAACTCAGCCCGATGATCGGGGTGTCACAAGTCACGAGCTACTACAGAGTTGATGAAAATACTACAAGTCTGGAAACATAGTCTGAAGATGAATAGAATATGCAGAAGATAAGGAAGAAACGGGGCTGTGGACGTCGACAGCTACCTCGTCTCTCCTAGTCCGCCTGATTTGGAAGGAAATCAGCACTCGGGTACGAACTCAGCTGTGCCTGTCTCTGCACACATGGCGCAGGAAGTAATGTGAGTACTCCCACCCAGTGAGTAATAAAAATAAATAATGACTGAGAACATAAAATCCCCCAAGGGCACAAATAATGCTATCTCAAGCAGCAACATCAGATAAACAGTAGAAACCAGTGAAATATAGGAAGAAAATCTTTTTGAAAACAGTTAAAAATCAATCATACTCAACCAGTAAGTCTGCCATTGTTACCTGACCGGTCAGCCATTGTTACCTGACCAAACGCGTATTACAGTGCCATTGTTACCACTGGTCAGTCATTGTTACCTGACTGGTCAGTCATTGTTACCTGACCAAACGCATATAACAAGGCCTGAAAGCCTGAACAATATCAATACGAGGCCTGAAAGCCTCCTCACCTCACTCATCATGCCCTCACATAAGGCCCTCGGCCTCAATAAGTCCAGAAATAGTCAACAGCCCCTCGGGCAACAGTAAAGCAATGATACTCAGCTCAAACAATAGTTCAAATATCAGTTTAAAACTCCAAGTTTGAGTAAATATGGCTGAGTTCAAGAAAACAGTGTAAATCACATGGACCGAGTTCAAATAATATTTCAAACAGTGAGGAAAACAGTGATGATAGTTCATAAAGAGTTCAAACAGTCGGCAATAAGCCCCAAATATGGCAATAAGCCCAAATCATAGTGAAAACAACAAGTCATTGCTAATACGCGGTAAAATATCATCCGGACTGGACCAAGTCACAGTCCCCAATAGTAAATGACCCCGCGCTCGTCATGGAACGCGTGTCTCATCTCAACATAGCACCAAGTTGTGCAAATCCGGGGTTTCAACCCCTCAGGACGTCATTCAAAATCATTACTCACCTGGAACAGGTGAAATCTCTAGCTCGCGACGCCTTTGCCCCTCAAACCTACCTCCACGCACGTCAAATCTAACCAAAACCACAAGGAATACGTCACAATAGGCTAATGAATCATAGCCCAATCGAAAAGACTCGAAAAATATCAAAAATCACGAAGTTGGCAAAACCCGAGCCCCGGGCCCACTTCTCGAAAAATTACGAAATTTACATCACCGGATTCCTCGTCTCGCCACGAGTCCATACATATCAAATTCATCAAAATCGAAGTTCAAATGCCCCTCCAAATCCCAATTTTTCATTCCAAAATATAAGCCCTAGTTATTCCAATTTTTCCCAATTTTTCCAAGAATTAAAAGTAGATTCTTCAAATAAATGATATTTCTAGACCATAGGACTTAACCTCCAATTACTTCCCAGTAAAAATCCTCTAAAAATCGCGTCAATAGCTCCCAAGCTCGCTCAACAATGGAGGAAAAATGGTGGAGCTCGCGGATGAATTAAACCCCCTTTAAACCTTCTGCCAACAGTCCTTTTTCGCTTCTGCGGTCCCGCTACCGCTTCTGCGGTCCCGCTATTGCTTATGCGGGACCGCTTCTGCGGCCAAATGACCGCTTATGCGGTTTTTCATTAATTACACAGCTTCCGCTTTTGCGATTCACTATCCGCTTTTGCGGATCTCCCAAGACCGCTTATGCGGTTAAAAACGCGCTCCTGCGGACCCGCTGATTCGGAAAGGGTCCGCTTATGCAGAACTCTTCACTCAAGCACCAAAATCGCTTTTGCGCCCTTATACCCGCTTCTGCGGAACCGCTTCTGCGGTCCATTTCCGCAGAAGCGGAAATACCAGATGACAGCAATTTGCAGACCTGCTACAACTTCAAAAACTCTCGTTTAACCACTCAAATTCACCCCCGAGGCCCCCGGGACCTCAACCAAAAGCACCAACCCATCCTAAAACCTTATTCAAGCTTGTTCCAATCCTCAAAACACGTCAAACAACGCTAAAACCATTAAATCACATCGGATTCAAGCCTAAGTTTCTTAAAAACTTCCGAAACTCACATTCGATCAAAAACCCAACCAAACGACGTACAAATGACCTGAAATTTTACCCGCACATCCAAAATCACCCAACGAAGCTACTGCAACTCTCGGAATTCCATTCCGACCCCCGGATCAAAATCTCACCTACCAACCGGAATTCGCCAAAATTCATCATTCGCCAATTCAAGCCTAATTCTACACCGGACCTCCAAATTCAATTCCGACCACACTCCTACGTCACAAATCATCCCCCGAAGCTAACCGAATCATCAGAATTCACATCCGAGCCCTCTAACTACATAGTCAACTTCCGATTGACTTTTCCAAAACAAGCTTCCTTCTAAGAGGCAAAGTGCCTCATTTCCAACTAAAACCAATCCAATTCCATCCGATCACTTCAAATACCAATACTGAAATGCAGGGGAACATATTATGGGGACAACGGGGCAGTAACCCACGTGACGACGGGCCGGGTCGTCACACCCTACTACCCCTCTATCCTTTCCACGGACTAGTTCCTGCCAATTCGAAGGGGCTCAAGCAAATCTTCAACTCTATGGCTTTGGACACATGCACGATGCTCAATTTTTACATANATACCTGACCGCGTTCGTAGGCCTCGACGTCCCTTCTATCCTTATTTTTCTTTCTTATTTCTTTATATCTTATAGACAGTGATGTATAGGAGCATTCCACACTGTATCTAGAGCTTGTGACTTGTTATTTAGTTCGGGTTTGGGTATTGTACATGTTAAGCAATATATATATATATATATATATACCTGTTGATGTTGAGATTTTAGTCATTATTTATACATGATATAGAAAAAGAAGAAGAAAAATAGTTGTGATATACATATTATTATTGTGATGTACATTTATTGGCTATTTGATGTCAATATCTATAACTATGACTATTTTCTGCCAATTACATATGAGTATGTTGTTATACCATGCTAAAGCCCCCTTTTTAGCGTTTTTCAACTGAATGAGTAGGTGTGATTGAAATTGGTTAAAAATACTTAAACGACGCTACATACAAACTTTAAAGAAGATTAGCAAAAACTAAGAGAGAAAAATATATTTAAACTTCTTTTTTCTTCTCTCTTCATCTTTTTTTTTTTTTGATTGAATGAGTGGATGTGATTGAAATTTGTTGATAATACCTAAACGAGACTATATACAAAATTTGAGCAAGATTAGAAGTGATTTGGATTAGTTTCAGGTAAAAAATCAGGCCTAAAAATCCAACTGCGACATGTGTATTTCACGTTGTATATCGTGTACATCAGTGTATATCACACAAAAGTTTTTAAGGACGTCTATGTATATCACCTTTTATATCGTGTATATAACACAATTTTTTATGGACGCCCGTGTATATCACATTGTATAACGTATATTTAACATAAATTTTCACAGATATACATAATATACATGAGATATCACCAATGTACCTAGAGATATACACGGGTTACAATAGGGGACACATGTGGAGTCGTCTTGAACTTGAGTTTCAATATGAAATGTGTTATCCAAAGAAGAAAAATAGAATTTTAATATTTTTTTTTTGATATACACATTATTATTATGTTATACACTATAATATACAAATAATTATTAATTATTGATCAAAAAAAGAAAAATAAGTTTTTGATATACCATGTTTAAGAAAGTTCTAAAATATAAAAATAATAAATATAACTGGGGATTTAATAATATTTTGGTATACCAAAGAAAATTATTTTTTGATATACACACAGAAGAAAAATAAACTTATGATATCTATTTTGGTATACACATGTCCGATGTGCTATACATTGTGATATACAAATAATACAATATTTTTATTGTGATATACATTAATATAAAGGCAGCAATAACTATATATATAATTTTATATTATTGTTATACAAAGAATAATATTATTTATATACAAAGAATGAAAATTAAATTTTAATATACATGATATAGAGAAAGAAGAAGAAAAATAGCTGTGATATGCATATAATTTATTGTGATGTACATTTATTGGCTATTTGATGCCATTATCTATAATTAGAACTATTTTCTGCCAATTACATATGAGTATGTTGTTATACCATGCTAAAGCCCCCCTTTTTTAGCGCTTTTCAATTGAATGACTGGGTGTGATTGAAATTGGTTGAAATACCTAAACGAGGCTATACACAAACTTTAAAGAAGATTAGCAAAAACTAAGAGAGAAAAATATATTTCAACTTCTTTTTTCTTCTCTCTTCTTCTTCTTCTTTTTTTTTTTGATTGAATGAGTGGATGTGATTGAAATTGGTTGAAAATACCTAAACGAGACTATATACAAAATTTGAGCAAGATTAGAAGTGAATTAGACTAGTTTCAGGTAAAAAATGAGGCCTAAAAATCCAACTGCGACACGTGTATATAACGTTGTATATCGTTTAAATCAGTGTATATCACACACAAATTTTTAAGGACGTCTATGTATATCACTTTGTATATTGGGGTATATAACACAATTTTTGTATGGACACCCGTGTATATCACATTGTATATCGTATATATAACATAAATTTTCATGGATATACACAGTTACACATAATATACATGAGATATCACCAATGTACATAGAGATATACACGGGTTACAATAGAGAACACATGTGGAGTCGTCTTGAACTTGAGTTTCAATATGAAATGTGTTATCCAAAGAAGGAAAATAGAATTTTTATAATTTGTTTCTTTTTATATACACATTATTATTATGTGATACACTATGATATACAAATGAAATAATTATTAATTATTTATCAAAAAAGGAAAATTAATTTTTGATATAGCATGTTTCAGCAAGTTCTAAAATTTAAAATAATAAATATAATTGGGGATTAAATAATATTTTGGTATACTAAAGAAAATTATTTTTTGATATACACAAAGAAGATAAATAAATTTATGATATCTATTTTGGTATACACATGTCCGATGTGCTATACACTGCGATATACAAATAATACAATTTTTTTTTTGTGATATACATTAATATAAAGGCAGCAATAACTATATATATAATTTTATATTATTGATATACAAAGAATAATATTATTCATATACAAAGAATGAAAATAAAATTTTAATATACATGATATAGACAAAGAAGAAGAAGAATAGTTGTATATACAAATTATTTATTGTGATGTACATTTATTGGCTATTTGATGCCAATATCTATAATTAGGATTATTTTCTGCCAATTACATATGAGTATGTTGTTATACCATGCTAAAGCCCCCTTTTTTAGCGCTTTTCAATTGAATGAGTGGGTGTGATTGAAATTGGTTCAAAATACCTAAACGAGGCTACATACAAACTTTAAAGAAAATTAGCAAAAACTAAGAGAGAAAAATATATTTCAACTTCTTTTTTCTTCTCTCTTCTTCTTCTTTTTTTTTTTGATTGAATGAGTGGATGTGATTGAAATTAATTGAAAATGCCTAAACGAGACCATATAGAAAATTTGAGCAAGATTAGAAGTCAATTAGACTAGTTTCGGGTAAAAAATGAGGCCTAAAAATCCAACTGCGACACGTGTATATAACGTTGTATATCGTTTAAATCAGTGTATATCACACACAAAATTTTAAGGACGTCTATGTATATCACTTTGTATATTGCAGTATATAACACAATTTTTGTATGGACACCCGTGTATATCACATTGTATATCGTATATATAACATAAATTTTCATGGATATACACAGATACACATAATATACATGAGATATCACCAATGTACATAGAGATATACACGGGTTACAATAGAGAACACATGTGGAGTCGTCTTGAACTTGAGTTTCAATATGAAATGTGTTATCCAAAGAAGGAAAATAGAATTTTTATAATTTGTTTTTTTTATATACACATTATTATTATGTTATGCACTATGATATACAAATAATATTATTAATTATTGATCAAAAAAGGAAAATTAATTTTTGATATAGCATGTTTAAGCAAGTTCTAAAATTTAAAAATAATAAATATAATTGGGGATTAAATAATATTTTTGCATACCAAAGAAAATTATTTTTTGATATACACAAAGAAGAAAAATAAACTGATGATATCTATTTTGGTATACACAGATGTGCTATACACTGCGATATATAAATAATAAAATATTTTTATTGTGATATACATTAATATAAGGCAGCAATAACTATATATATAATTTTATATTATTGATATACAACGGATAATATTATTTATATATAAAGAATGAAAATAAAATTTTAATACACATGATAGAGGCAAAGAAGAAGAAAAATAGTTGTGATATACATATTATTTGTTGTGATGTACATTTATTGGCTATTTGATGGCAATATCTATAACTAGGACTATTTTCTGCCAATTACATATGAGTATGTTGTTATACCATGCTAAAGCCCCATTTTTTTAGCGTTTTTCAATTGAATGAGTGGGTGTGATTGAAATTGGTTCAAAATACCTAAACGAGGCTATATACAAACTTTAAAGAAAATTAGCATAAACTAAGAGAGAAAAATATATTTCAATTTCTTTTTTCTTCTCTTTTTTTTTTTTTGATTGAATGAGTGGATGTGATTGAAATTGGTTGAAACTACATAAACGAGACTATATACAAAATTTGAGCAAGACTAGAAGTGATTTAGACTAGTTTCAGGTAAAAAATGAGGCCTAAGAATCCAACTGCGACATGTGTATATAACGTTGTATATCGTGTATATTAGTGTATGTCACACACAAATTTTTAAGGACGTCTATGTATATCACTTTGTATATCTTGTATATAACACAATTTTTATAGGGACGCCCGTGTATATCACATTGTATATCGTATATATAACATAAATTTTCATGGATATACACACATACACCTAATATACATGAGATATCACCAATGTACATAGAGATATACACGGGTTACAATAGGGGACACATATGGAGTCGTCCTGAACTTGAGTTTCAATATGAAATGTGTTATCCAAAGAAGGAAAATAGAATTTTAACAATTATTTTTGATATACACATTATTATTATGTTATACACTATGATATACAAATTATATAATTATTAATTATTTATCAAAAAAAGGAAAATAAATTTTTAACATAACATGTTTAAACAAGTTCTAAAATATAAAAATAATAAATATAATTTGGGATTAAATAATGTTTTGGTATACCAAAGAAATTATTTTTTGATATACACAAAGAAGAAAAATAAACTTATGATATCTATTTTGGTATACACATGTCCGATGTAATATACACTGTGATATACAAATAATACAATATTTTTATTGTGATATACATTAATATAAAGGCAGCAATAAATATATATATAATTTTATATTCTTGATATACAAAGAATAATATTATTTATATACAAAGAATGAATATAAAATTTTAATATACATGATACAGACAAAGAAGAAGAAAAATCGTTGTGAGATACATATTATTTATTGTAATGTACATTTATTGGCTATTTGATGCCGATATCTATAACTAGGACTATTTCTGCCAATTACATATGAGTATGTTGTTATACCATGCTAGAGCCCCCTTTTTTAGCGCTTTTCAATTGAATTAGTGGGTGTGATAGAAATTGGTTAAAAATACCTAAACGAGACTATTACAAACTTTAAAGAAGATTAGCAAAAACTAAGAGAGAAAAATATATTTCAACTTCTTTTTTCTTCTCTCTTCTTCTTCTTTTTTTTTTTTGATTGAATTAGTGGATGTGATTGAAATTGGTTGAAAATACCTAAACGAGTGTCACGACCCGGATTTTCCACCCTCAGGGGTCGTGTTGGCGCCTACTCGTAGAAGCTAGGCAAGCCAATTTTAGTTCTTTTCCTTTAATAAACAATTCTTCAACAGTAATATTTAAACAATGAAAATCAACAATAATAAGCGGAAGTCTTAAATTTAAATAGCTAAGCAAGATACTGAATTCCAACATAATCTCTACCCCGGATCTGGAGTCGCATACTCACGAACATCTAAGGAATACTAAATACAAGGTCTGAAAGAAACATAAATCTGTTTATCTCGAATACAAAGAGATGACAGTCTAATGTAAGGATAGAAGGGAGACGCCGGGCCTGCGGACGCCTGCAAGGCTACCTCGGGTCTCTCCGGACTGGAAGATATGCTCCTGAACTAAAGCTGTTGCTGCTGCTCGAAACCTGGACCTGTGCAAAAATGCACAGAGTGTAGCATCAGCACAACCGACCCCATGTGCTGGTAAGTGTCTAGCCTCTAAACAATATGAGAGGGGAACATGATGTGGGGAGTAAAATAAATTCCAAACAAGAGTCGTCCAATAATAAAGGAATACAGCACAACTCAATAGTACGTAATAAAACAGAATTCAACCAGTGCACGGCATCACCCTTCGTGCTTTTACTCTCGTCCTCACCAAGCAATAACATGTACACGGCATCACCCTTCGTGCTTTTACTCTCATTCCTCACATATATCAATAGAATCGGCACGGAATGGTACATCGTGCGGCACGACATCACCCTTCGTGCTTTAATACTCTTTCTCATAATAAGCAAACAATGCACGACATCACCCTTCGTGCTTTACACTCTTTTCTTACCATAAACAAACACTGCACGGCATCACCCTTCGTGCTTTAGCACTCTTCCTCACCCAATCAACAATCACAAACAAGGGCCAGGGAAATAAATAAACCATAATGAAAATCCCGGCAAGCGAACACAAACAACAATTAAGAACCCGGCAAGGGTACAATATCAATAACCAACAACGTCCCGGCAAGGGAATATATCATCAACTCTTTCCTTTCTTTCACTTTCATTTCATAGTTCATATTATCACTTGAGCCAATGCTCCAAGAGTTGCTTATCTCTTATACCTTCACAAATTGTATTTCAACCCGAGCCAATGCTCCACGAAGTTTCAAGATTATAATTTCTTTCACAAGGTCTTTACAACATATAGAAATCACTGTTTAAGCATGGAAGGCATAACAACAACTAAACTATTCGCAAATATGGACTCACGGTCATGCTTGACACCAATGTATAGATACTCGTCACCATGCCTATACATCGTACTCAACATTTAGCAAGTTACAAATAAGACTCAACTCCTATTCCCTCAAGCTAGGGTTAAACCAAACACTTACCTCGATGCCTTGAACTCAACTCAAGCCTCAACTATGGCTTTACCTCGTAATTCCACCTCCAAACCGCTCGAATCTAGCCACAAATTACTTAATTACATTAATAAACACTAAATGAATCAATTTGAATGCATAAAAATGAATTTTCCAAAGTTTTTCCCAAAATTTCCAAAATCGCCCCTGGACCCACGTGGTCAAAACCCGAGGTTCGAACCAAAACCCGGTTACCCATTCCCCCACGAACTCAAATATGTAATTTGTTTTAGAATCGGACCTCAAATTGAGGTCCAAATCCCCAATTTATAGAAAACCTAGGTTATACCCAAAAACCCCAATTTCACCCATGAAAATCCTTGATTTTAAGTGGAATACATGTTAAATGATGTTAAAGATTGAAAGAATTGAGTAAAAATCGACTTACAAATGATTTGGGATGAAGATTGTTCTTGGAAAAATCGCCTATGGTGTTTGGGTTTTGAAAGAATGGTGAAAAGTGATGAAAATTCAACTAAGTATAAAATTTGCTGGGCTGCGGATATGGGAATTGCGAAACAGGGTTCGCAATTGCGAACCCTGCAGACATGGGAATTGCGAGAATTATGTTCGCATTTGCGAACTCAGGCAAAATGGGGAGGGATCGCATTTGCGAAAACTGGGCATCCGCATTTGCGAAGGAAAAGGCCGCATTTGCGATCAAGCTGCCCAGGGCCCATCTTCGCATTTGCGATGAGAAGCTCTCAATTGCGAGTTCGCATTTGCGAATGCTGGCTTCGCAAATGCGAAGCCTGCAGAACTGAGATACCAGATTTCTTCCAAGTTCAAAAATGCACTCGGACACCTATCCAAAACTCACCCGAGCCCTCGAGACTCCAAACCAATCATGCACACAACCTCAAGAACGTCCTACGGGCTTATCCGTGCGATCAAATCGCCAAAATAACATCATATACATCGAATCAAGCCTCAAAACTCATGAATTCTTCCAAAATTTCAAAAAACATAAATTTTCCCTTTTAGGTCCGAAACACGTCAAACGACGTCCGATTTCAACCAAACTTTACAGAAAGTGCTTAAACCATATATAAGACTTGTACCGGGTGTCGGAACCAAAATACAAGCCCGATACCACAGTCTTTTAATCAAATTTTATTTCCAATTCCCTTAGTAATTTCAGAAAAACAATTTCATAGAAAAATTCATTACTCGGGCTCTAGACCTCGGAATTCGACTCTGGGCATATGCCCGAGTCCCATATTTTTCTACGGACCCTCTGGGACCGTCGAATCACGGGTCCGGGCCCGTTTACCAAAAGTGTTGACCGAAGTCAAATATATTCATATTAATATCAAAATTTAGCTTTTTCACACAGAATTCATATCTAAGCTTTCCGGCTACGCGCCCGGACTGCGCACGCAAATCGAGGCAACCCTAAATGAGGTTGTCGAGGCCTCGGAAGCACGGGATGAGTAAGAAAACATGAGATGACCCTTTGGGTCGTCACATTCTCCACCTCTAAAACAATCGTTCGTCCTCGAACGGACAAAAGAAAGAAGTACCTGAGTCGGGGAAAAGATGGGGATAACGGCTCCGCATATCAGACTCGGCTCCCAGGTCGATGCCTCAGGGGGCTGACCTCTCCACTGAACTCGAACAGAAGGAAAACTCTTGGATCTCAGCTGACGGACCTGCCGGTCTAGAATAGCTACCGGCTCCTCCTAGTAGGACGAGTCCTTCTCCAACTGGACAGTGCTGAAGTCTAACATATGGGTAGGATCGCCGTGATACCTCCGAAGCATGGACACATGGAAAACTGGATGTACGACTGATAAGCTAGGTGGCAATGCAAGTCTATAAGCCACCTCTCCCACTCGACCAAGAACCTCAAACGGACCAATGTACCTAGGGCTAAGCTTGCCCTTCTTCCCAAACCTCATCACGCCCTTCATAGGAGACACCCGGAGCAATACCCGCTCACCAACCATGAAAGCTACATCTCGAACCTTACGATCTGCATAACTCTTTGCCTAGACTGAGCTGAACGAAGTTCTGTCCTGAATGATCTTGACCTTGTCCAAGGCCTCCTGAACTAATCTGTACCATCAACCGAGCCTCTCCGGCTCGAACCATCCAATCGGAGACCGACACCGCCCTACCATATAAAGCCTCATAAGCACCATCTGGATGCTTCGACTGGTAGATGTTATTGTAGGCAAACTTCGCTTAGAGGCAAAGAACTGATCCCATGAGCCTCCAATGTCAATACACAAGCCCGAGACATATCCTCCAAAAATCTAGATAGTCCGCTCGGACTGACCGTCCGTCTGGGG
Source organism: Nicotiana attenuata (assembly GCF_001879085.1). Taxonomy (NCBI): domain Eukaryota; kingdom Viridiplantae; phylum Streptophyta; class Magnoliopsida; order Solanales; family Solanaceae; genus Nicotiana; species Nicotiana attenuata. The sequence goes on from NW_017670608.1 coordinate 469,263, forward strand.
ATGGGAATGTTGTGCTCAACTCGACCCGCTGTGCCCAACTCTCGCTGAACTGCTCTCCAGAAAGCGCAGGTAAACTGCGTACCTCGATCCGAAATGATAGATGCCGGCACACCATGAAGCGAACAATCTCCGATAAAATCTCAGCTAAATCTCTCGGATGAATAGGAAGACTGCCACAGGAAATGAATGCGCTGACATGGTCAGCCTATCCACAATGACCCAAACGCATCGAACTTCTTCCGAGTCAACAGAAGTCCAGGTAACGAAGTCCATAGTTATCCTCTCCCACTTCCACTCGGGAAGCTCAATCCTCTGAAATATCACCAGGCCTCTGATGCTCGCTTACTTAACCTGCTGACAATTCAAACAACGAGCCACATATGCTACATATCCTTCTTCATTCTACGCCACCAATAATGCTGCACGCAAATCCTGATACATCTTGCGACGCCCGGATGAATAGAGTACACAGGAAACTAGGCCTCCTCTAAGATCAACTCTCGAAGCCCATCCACAATTAGACACAAACTCGCCCCTACAATCTCAAAACTCCATCCGCATCTAAGGTAACCTGCTTGGCACCTCCTCGCTGCACTGTGTCTCTAAGGACACACAATATGGGGATCATCAAACTGTCGATCCGGATACGCTCAATAATGAAGAACGAGCGACCGCTGCAAGCTAACACTCGGCTAGGCTCAGAAATATCCAACCTCACAAATCGATTGGCCAAGGCCTGAACATCCAAGCAAGCGGCCTCTGACTGACCGAAATATAAGCAAGAACTGCCCATACTGGGCTGACTTCCTACTCAAAGCATCGGCCACCACATTGGCCTTCCCCGGATGATATAAAATGATGACATCATAATCTTTCAATAACTCCAACCACCTCCTCTGCCTCAAATTCAACTCCTTTTGCTTGAACAAGTACTGAAAACTCTTATGATCGGTGAACACCTCACAGGCCACTCCATATAAATAGTGCCTCCAAATCTTCAAGACGTGAACTATGGTTGCCAACTCCAAATCATGCACTGGATAGTTGTTCTCATGAATCTTCAACTGCCTCGAAGCATAGGCAATGACCTTGCCATCCTGCATCAACACTGCTCCAAGCCCAACACGGGAAGCATCACAATAAACAGTATAGGGCCCTGAACCTGTGGGCAAAACCAACACCGGTGCCGTAGTCAGAGCTGTCTTGCGCTTCTGAAAGCTCGCCTCACACTCATCCGACCATCTGAACTGGGCACCCTTCTGGGTCAACCTGGTCATCGGGGCTGCAATAGATGAAAATCCCTCCACGAACCGTCTGTAGTAGCCTGCCAACCCCAAGAAACTCCGAATCTCTGTAGCTGATGCTGGTCTAGGCCAGTTCTTGACTGCCTCAATCTTCTTCGGGTCCACCTGAATACCCTCTGCTGATACAACGTGACCCAGGAATGCAACTGAACTCAGCTAGAACTCACGCTTGGAGAACTTGGCATATAACCGACTATCCCTCAGAGTCTGAAGAACCACTCTAAGGTGTTGCTCGTGCTCCTCCTGGCTGCGGGAGTACACCAAAATATCATCAATAAAGACTATCACGAACAATGTCCAAATATGGCCTGAACACTCGGTTCATCAACTCCATAAATGTTGCTGGGGCATTGGTCAACCCAAATGACATGACCAAGAACTCATAATGCCCATACCGAGTACGGAAAGCTGTCTTAGGGACATCGGATGCCCTAATCCTCAACTGATGGTAGCCAGATCGCAAGTCAATCTTGGAGAATACCCTGGCACCCTGAAGCTGGTCGAACAAATCATCAATCCTCGGCAGTGGATACTTATTCTTAACCGTTACCTTGTCTAATTGCCGGTAATCAATCCACATTCTCATTGATCCATCCTTCTTTTTGACAAATAACACCGGCACCCCATGAGAGACACTGGGTCTAATGAAACGCTTCTCAAGCAAATCCTGCAACTGGTCCTTTAACTCCTTCAGCTCCGGCGGGGCCATACGATATGGCGGAATAGAAATGGGCTGGGTGCCCGGAGCCAAATCAATACAGAAATCAATGTCCCTGTCGGGTGGCATACCCGGCAGGTCTGAAGGGAAAACATCTGGGAACTCCCGGACAATAGGCACAGAATCTATAGGAGGAACCTCAGCACTGGAATCACGAACATAGGCCAAATAGGCTAGACACCCCTTCTCGACCATACGTCGAGCCTTCACGTACGAAATGACGCTGCGGGTAGAATAACATGGAGTACCTCTCCACTCTAAACGAGGCATACCCGGCAACGCTAAGGTCACAGTCTTGGCATGGCAGTCCAAGATAGCGTGATAGGGCGATAGCCAATCCATACCCAATATGATATCGAAGTCAACCATATCTAAGAGCAACAAGTCTACACGGGTCTCCAGACCCCCAATCACTATAGCACACGAACGATGGACTCGGTCCACTACGATAGAGTCCCCCACCGGTGTAGACACATATACAGGAACACCCAATGCATCACTAGGCATGACCAAGCATGGTGCGAAATAAGATGAAACATAAGAATACGTAGACCTTGGATCAAATAGTACCGAAGCATCTCGGTCACAAACCAGAACCGTACCTGGGATGACTGGATCTGAAGCCTCAGCCTCGGGCCTGGCCTGAAGAGCATAAAAACGGGGCTGGGCCCCACCACCCTGAACCTTGTCCCTGGGTCGATCTACTTCTGGCTGACCTCCACCCCTGGCGGCCTGGGCTCCACCTCTATGACCTCTACCTCCACCTCTAGTACCTCTACCCCCGCCTCTAGCTGGCTGGGCTGGCTGTGGAGCACCTGGTGCCTGGACCATGGCACGAGAATCCTGGTGCGGAGAACTGCTCGGTGCTCGAGGGCAAAATCTGGCAATATGACCCGTGTCACCACAAGTGTAACAGGCCCTCAGCTGCTGAGTCTGCTGTCCCTGTCGACCTGAATGGCCGCCGCAGAAACTCTGAAGTGGCGGTGCGCTGATAGGAGCTGGCGATGTACTGAGTGGTTGCTGATCGGAATAGTATGCCTGAGAACCACGGCCACCTGATGTACCGTGAGAAACCTGAAGGGCCGACTGAAAGGGCCTAGGAGGATGGCCTCTACCATATGAATCCCTACCTCCAGATGAGGTACCACTGAATCTGCCGGAATGACGGGCTCTCTTGTCTCCCCCGTGACCACTCCCCTGTGATAGAACCATCTCAACTCGGCGGGCCACGTTGGCCGCCTCCTGAAAGCTGATCTCAGTACCAGTCTCCCTAGCCATCTGGAGATGAATCGGCTGAATCAAACCATCAATAAACCTCCTCACCCTCTCTCTCTCGGTGGGAAGTATGACAAGAGCATGGTGAGCTAGATCGATAAATCGGGTCTCATACTGAGAGACCGTCATAGAACCCTGCTGGAGGCGCTCGAACTGCCTCCGATAAGCATCTCTCTGAGTAACGGGGAGAAACTTCTCTAGGAACAACTCTAAAAACTGATCCCAAGTCAAAGACGGTGACCCTGCTGGTCTGGCTAAACAGAAATCTCTCCACCAAGTCTTGGCGGATCCAGATAGGCGGAATGCAGCAAAATCAACTCCATTGGACTCAACAATGCCCATGTTCCGAAGAACCTCGTGGCAGCTATATAAGAAATCCTGTGGGTCCTCAGAAGAAGCACCGCTGAATGTAGTAGTGAAGAGCTTGGTGAACCTATCCAACCTCCACAAAGCATCTGCGGACATAGCCGCTCCATCGCCGGTCTGAGCAACTACCCCCGGCTGAACTGCCATAGCTGGCTGAACCACTAGAATCTGACCCTGGGTACCTGCTCCGGAGTACGTGTAGCAGGAGTCTGGGCTCCTCCTCCAGCCTGAGAAGTGGCTGGTGCTACAAGAAGCAATCCTGCTCGGGTGACACTCTTCATGAGGCCCACCAACCGGACCAAAGCGTCTTGAAGAACTGGGGTAGCAATAAACCCCTCTGGGACCTGAGCTGGGCCTACCGGAACTGCTGCGGCTGGGGCCGGAACCTCCTCCTCGAAGTCAACCTGAGGCTCCGCCGCTGGTGCTGCTGCTTGGGGCTGAGCTCTACCCCTACCTCGGCCTCTAGCACGGCCTCGCCCTCGCCCTCTACCCCTAACGGGAGCTGCTTGGGGCTCGGACTGCTGATCGGTAGATGAAGAAGCGCGTGTTCTCGCCATCTGCGAAAGAACAGAGTGGAAATCCAATTAGCATTGAGAAACAGAACCGCACGACTAGAAAGAACAAATGTGAAACTTTTCCTAATTCTGTAGCCTCTGGGGGATAAATACAGACGTCTCCGTACTGATCCCTCAGACTCTACCAAGTTTGTCCGTGAGTTGTGAGACCTATGTAACCTAGTGCTCTGATACCAACTTGTCATGACCCGGATTTCCCACCCTCGGGGATCGTGATGGCGCCTACTCGTAGAAGCCAGGCAAGCCAATTTTAGTTCTTTTCCTTTAATAAACAATCCTTCAACAATAATATTTAAACAATGAAAATCAACAATAATAAGCGGAAGTCTTAAATTTAAATAGCTAAGCAAGATACTGAATTCCAACATAATCTCTACCCCGGATCTGGAGTCACATACTCACGAACATCTAAGGAATACTAAATACAAGGTCTGAAAGAAACATAAATCTGTTTATCTCGAATACAAAGAGATGACAGTCTAATGTAAGGATAGAAGGGAGACGCCGGGCCTGCGGACGCCTGCAAGGCTACCTCGGGTCTCTCCGGAATGGAAGATATACTCCTGAACTAAAGTTGTTGCTGCTGCTCGAAACCTGGACCTGTGCAAAAATGCACAGAGTGTAGCATCAGCACAACCTGCCCCATGTGCTGGTAAGTGTCTAGCCTAACCCCGGCGAAGTAGTGACGAGGCTAGACCAGACTACCACATAAACATGTGCAATTTCACATATATATATATATACAGCGAAATCGAAATACAAAACAGATAAACAATATGGGAGGGGAACATGATGTGGGGAGTAAAATAAATTCCAAACAAGAGTCGTCCAATAATAAAGGAATACAGCACAACTCAATAGTACGTAATGAAACAGAATTCAACCAGTGCACGGCATCACCCTTCGTGCTTTTACTCTCGTCCTCACCAAGCAATAACATGTACACGGCATCACCCTTCGTGCTTTTACTCTCATTCCTCACATATATCAATAGAATCGGCACGGAATGGTACATAGTGCGGCACGGCATCACCCGTCGTGCTTTAATACTCTTTGTCATAATAAGCAAACAATGCACGGCATCACCCTTCGTGCTTTACACCCTTTCCTTACCATAAACAAACAGTGCACGGCATCACCCTTCGTGCTTTAACACTCTTCCTCACCCAATCAGCAATCACAAACAAAGGCAAGGGAAATAAATAAACCATAATGAAAATTCCGGCAAGGGAACACAAACAACAATTAAGAACCCGGCAATGGTACAATATCAATAACCAACAACGTCCCGACAAGGGAATATATCATCAACTCTTTCCTTTCTTTCACTTTCATTTCATAGTTCACATTATCACTTGAGCCAATGCTCTAAGAGTTGCTTATCTCATATACCTTCACAAATTGTATTTCAACCCGAGCCAATGCTCCACGAAGTTTCAAGATTATAATTTCTTTCACAAGGTCTTTACAACATGTAGAAATCACTATTTAAGCATGCGAAGGAAAAGGCCGCATTTGCGATCAAGCTGCCCAGGGCCCATCTTCGCATTTGCGATGAGAAGCTCGCAATTGCGAGTTCGCATTTGTGAATGCTAGCTTCGCAAATGCGAAGCCTACAGAACTGAGATACCAGATTTCTTCCAAGTTCAAAAATGCACTCCGACACCTATCAAAAACTCACCCGAGCCCTCGGGGCTCCAAACCAATCATGCACGCAACCTCAAAAACATCCTACGGACTTATCCGTGCGATCAAATCGCCAAAATAACATCATATACATCGAATCAAGCCTCAAAACTCATGAATTCTTCCAAAATTTCAAAAAACATAAATTTTCCCTTTTAGGTCCGAAACACGTCAAACGACGTTCGATTTTAACCAAACTTTACGGAAAGCGCTTAAGCCATATATAAGACTTGTACCGGGCGTCAGAACCAAAATACGAGCCCGATACCACAGTCTTTTAATCAAATTTCATTTCCAATTCCCTTAGTAATTTCAGAAAAATAATTTCACAGAAAAATTCATTACTCGGGCTCTAGACCTTCGGAATTCGACTCCGGGCATATGCCCGAGTCCCATATTTTTCTACGGACCCTCCGGGACCGTCAAATCACGGTCCGGGTCCGTTTACCAAAAATGTTGACTGAAGTCAAATATATTCATATTAATATCAAAATTTAGCATTTTTCACACAGAATTCATATCTAAGCTTTTCGGCTACGCGCCCGGACTGCGCACGCAAATCAAGGCAATCCTAAATGAGGTTTTCGAGGCCTCGTAAGCACGGGATTAGTAAGAAAACAGGTGATGACCCTTTGGGTCGTCACAACGAGACTATATATAAAACTTGAGCAAGATTAGAAGTGATTTAGACTAGTTTCAGGTAAAAAATTAGGCCTATAAATCCAACTGCGACATGTGTATATCGTGTACATCAGTGTATATCACACACAAATTTTTAAGGATGTCTATGTATATCACTTTGTATATCGTGTATATAACATAATTTTTTTATGGACGCCCGTGTATATCACAATTTATATCGTATATATAATATAAATTTCCATGGATATACACAGATACACATAATATACATGAGATATCACCAATGTACATAGAGATATACACGGGTTACAATAGGGGACACATGTGGAGTCGTCTTGAACTTGAGTTTCAATTTGAAATGTGTTATCCAAAGAAGGAAAATAGAATTTTAATAATTATTAATTGTTGATCAAAAAAAGGAAAATAAATTTTTGATATAGCATGTTTAAGCAAGTTCTAAAATATTAAAATAATAAATATAATTGGGGATTAAATAATATTTTAGATATCTATTTTGGTATACACATGTTCGATGTGCTATACACTGTGATATACAAATAATACAATATTTTTATTGTGAAATACATTAATATAAAGGCAGCAATAACTATATATATAATTTTATATTATTGATATACAAAGAATAATATTATTTATATATAAAGAATGAAAATAAAATTTTAATATACATGATATAGACAAAGAAGAAGAAAAATAGTTGTGATATACATATTATTTATTGTGATGTACATTTATTGGCTATTTGATGCCAATATCTATAACTAGGACTATTTTCTGTCAATTACATATGAGTATGTTGTCATAGAATCCTAATGCCCCCTTTTTTAGCGCTTTTCAATTGAATGAGGGGGTGCGATTGAAATTGGTTCAAAATACCTAAACGAGGCTATATACAAACTATTAAGAGGATTAGCAAAAACAAAGAGAGAGATATATTTCAACTTTTTTTTTCTTCTATCTCTTTTTTTTTATTGAATGAGTGGATGTGATTGAAATTGGTTGAAAATACCTAAACGAGACTATATACAAAACTTGAGCAAGATTAGAAGTGATTTAGACTAGTTTCAGGTAAAAAATCAAGCCTAAAAATCCAACTGCGACATGTGTATATCACGTTGTATATCGTGTACATCAGTTTATATCACACACAAGTTTTTAATGACGTCTTTGTATATCACTTTGTATATCGTGTATATAACACAATTGTTTATGGACGCCCGTGTATATCGCATTGTATATCGTATATATAACATACATTTTATGGATATACACAGATACACATAATATACATGAGATATCACCAACGTACATAGAGATATACACAGGTTATAATAGAGAACACATGTGGAGTCGTCTTGAACTTAAGTTTCAATATGAAATAAGTTATCCAAAGAAGGAAAATAGAATAATTATAATTTGTTTTTTTATATACACATTATTTTTATGTTATACACTATGATATACAAATAATATAATTATTGATTATTGATCAAAAAAAGGAAAATTAATTTTTGATATAGCATGTTTAAGCAAGTTCTAAAATATAAAAATAATAAATATAATTGGGGATTAAATAATGTTTTGGTATACCAAAGAAAATTATTTTTTGATATACACAGTGAAGAAAAATAAACTTATGATATCTATTTTGGTATACACATGTCCGATGTGCTATGCACTGCGATATACAAATAATACAATATTTTTATTATGATATACATTAATATAAAGGCAGCAATAACTATATATATAATTTTACATTATTGATATACAAAGAATAATATTATTTATATACAAAGAATGAAAATAAAATTTTAATATACATGATATAGACAAAGAAGAAGAAAAATAGTTGTGATATACATATTATTTATTGTGATGTACATTTATTGGCTATTTGATGCCAATATATATAACTAGGACTATTTTCTGCCAATTACATATGAGTATGTTGTTATACCATGCTAAAGCCCCTCTTTTTAGCGCTTTTCAATTGAATGAGTGGGTGTAATTGAAATTGGTTCAAAATACCTACACGAGGCTATATTACAAACTTTAAAGAAAATTAGCAAAAACTAAGGGAGAAAAATATATTTCCACTTCTTTTTTCTTATCTCTTCTTTTTTTTTTTTTTTTGATTGAATGAGTGGATGTGACTGAAATCGGTTGAAAATTCCTATACGAGACTATATACACAATTTGAGCAAGATTAGAAGTGATTTAGACTAGTTTCAGGTAAAAAATGAGGCCTAAAAATCCAACTGCGACACGTGTATATATCGTTTACATCAGTGTATATCACACACAAATTTTTAAGGACGTCTATGTATATCACTTTGTATATAACACAATTTTTGTATGGAAACCCGTGTATATCACATTGTATATCGTATATATAACGTAAATTTTCATGGATATACACAGACCCACATAATATACATGAGATATCACAAATATACACGGGTTACAATAGAGAATACATGTGGAGTCGTCTTGAACTTGAGTTTCAATATGAAATGGGTTATCCAAAGAAGGAAAATAGAATTTTGATAATTTGTTTTTTTTTATGCACATTATTATTATGTTATACACTATGATATACAAATAATATAATTATTAATTATTTATCAAAAAGGAAAATTAATTTTTTATATAGCATGTTTAAGCAAGTTCTAAAATATAAAAATAATAAATATAATTGGGGATTAAATAATATTTTGGTATACCAAAGAAAATTATTTTTTGATATACACAAAGAAGAAAAATAAACTTATGATACCTATTTTGGTATACACATGTCCGATGTGCTATACACTGTGATGTACAAATAATACAATATTTTTTTGTGATATACATTAATATAAAGGCAGCAATAACTATATATATAATTTTATATTATTGATATAATATTATTTATAAAGAAAGAATGAAAATAAAATTTTAATATACATGATGTAGACAAAGAAGAAGAAAATAGTTGTAATATTCATATTATTTATTGTGATGTACATTTATTGGCTATTTGATGTCAATATCTATAACTTGGACTATTTTCTGCCAATTACATATGAGTATGCCGTTATACCATGCTAAAGCCCCCCTTTTTAGCGCTTTTCAATTGAATGAGTGGTGTGTTTGAAATTGGTTAAAAATGCCTAAACGAGGCTATATACAAACTTTAAATAAGGTCAGCAAAAACTAAGAGAGAAAATATATTTCAACTTCTTTTTTTATCTCTCTTTTTTTTCGATTGAATGAGTGGATGTGATTGAAATTGGTTGAAAATACCTAAACGAGACTATATACAAAATTTGAGCAAGATTAGAAGTGACTTATATTAGTTTCATGTAAAAAATCATGCCTACAAATCCAACTGCGACATGAGTATATCACGTTGTATATCGTTTACATGAGTGTATATCACACACAAATTTTTAAGGACGTCTATGTATATCACTCCGTATATCGTGTATATATGACACAATTTTTTTATGGACGCCCGTGTATATCACATGTATATCGTATATATAACATAAAATTTCATGGATATACATATATACACCTAATATACATGAGATATCACCAATGTACATATAGATATACACGGGTTACAATAGGGGACACATGTCGAGTCGTCTTGAACTTGAATTTCAATTTGAAATGTGTTATCCAAAGAAGGAAAATAGAATTTTAATAATTTTCTTTTTGATATACACATTATTATTATATTATACACTATGATATACACATAATATAATTATTAATTATTGATGTAAAAAGGAAAATAAATCTTTTATATAGCATGTTTAAGTTGTTCTAAAATATAAAAATAATAAATGTAACTGGGGATTAAATTATGTTTTGGTATACCAACGAAAATTATTTTTTGATATACACAACGAAGAAAAATAAACTTATGATATCTATTTTGGTATACACATGTCTGATGTGCTAGACACTGTGATATAAAAATAATACAATATTTTTATTGTGATATACATTAATATAAATGCAGCAATAACTATATATATAATTTTATATTATTGTTATACAAAGAATAATATTATTTATATACAAAGAATGAAAATAAAATTTTAATATACAGATATAGACAAAGAAGAAGCAAAATAGTTGTGATCTACATATTATTTATTGTGATGTCCATTTATTGGCTATTTGATGCCAATATCTATAACTTGGACTATATTCTGCCAATTATATATGAGTATATTGTTATACCATGCTAAAGCCCCTCTTTTTAGCGCTTTTCAATTGAATGAGTGGGTGTGATTGAAATTGGTTCAAAATACCTAAACGAGGCTATATTACAAACTTTAAAGAAAATTAGTAAAAACTAAGGGAGAAAAATATACTTCAACTTCTTTTTTCTTCTCTCTTCTTCTTTTTTTTTTTTTTTGATTGAATGAGTGGATGTGACTGAAATCGGTTGAAAATTCCTATACGAGACTATATACAAAATTTGAGCAAGATTAGAAGTGATTTAGACTAGTTTCAGGTAAAAAATGAGGCCTAAAAATCCAACTGCGACACGTGTATATATCGTTTACATCAGTGTATATCACACACAAATTTTTAAGGACGTCTATGTATATCACTTTGTATATTGGGGTATATAACACAATTTTTGTATGGACATCCGTGTATATCACATTGTATATCGTATATATAACGTAAATTTTCATGGATATACACAGACCCACATAATATACATGAGATATCACAAATATACACGGGTTACAATAGAGAACACATGTGGAGTCGTCTTGAACTTGAGTTTCAATATGAAATGTGTTATCCAAAGAAGGAAAATGGAATTTTGATAATTTGTTTTTTTATATGCACATTATTATTATGTTATACACTATGATATACAAATAATATAATTATTAATTATTTATCAAAAAGGAAAATTAATTTTTGATATAGCATGTTTAAGCAAGTTCTAAAATATAAAAATAATAAATATAATTGGGGATTAAATAATATTTTGGTATACCAAAGAAAATTAAGTTTTGATATACACAAAGAAGAAAAATAAACTTATGATACCTATTTTGATATACACATGTCCGATGTGCTATACACTGTGATATACAAATAACATAATATTTTTTTGTGATATACATTAATATAAAGGCAGCAATAACTATATATATAATTTTATATTATTGATATAATATTACTTATAAAGAAAGAATGAAAATAAAATTTTAATATACATGATGTAGACAAAGAAGAAGATAAATAGTTGTAATATTCATATTATTTATTGTGATGTACATTTATTGGCTATTTGATGTCAATATCTATAACTTGGACTATTTTCTGTCAATTACATATGAGTATGCTGTTATACCATGCTAAAGCCCCCCTTTTTAGCGCTTTTCAATTGAATGAGTGGTGTGTTTGAAATTAGTTAAATATACCTAAACGAGGCTATATACAAACTTTAAATAAGGTCAGCAAAAACTAAGAGAGAAAATATATTTCAACTTCTTTNGGGGGGGATTGAATGAATGGATATGATTGAAATTGGTTGAAAACGCCTAAACGAGACTACATACAAAATTTGAGCAAGATTAGAAGTGAGTTAGACTAGTTTCAGGTAAAAAATCAGGCCTAAAAATCCAACTGCGACATGTGTATATCACGTTGTATATCGTTTATATCAGTGTATATCACACACAAGTTTTTAAGGACGTCTATGTATATCACTTTGTATATCGTGTATATAACACAATTTTTTTATGGACGCCCGTGTATATCACATTGTATATCGTATATATAACATAAATTTTTATGGATATACGCAGATATACATGAGATATCACCAATGTACATAGAGATATACACGGGTTACAATAGGGGACACATGTCGAGTCGTCTTGAACTTGAGTTTCAATTTGAAATGTGTTATCCAAAGAAGGAAAATAGAATTTTAATAATTTTTTTGATATACACATTATTATTATGTTATACACTATGGTATACAAATAATATAATTATTAATTATTGATCTAAAAAGGAAATTAAATTTTTTATATAGCATGTTTGAGCTGTTCGAAAATATAAAAATAATAAATGTAACTGGGGATTAAATTATGTTTGTGTATACCAAAGAAAATTATTTTTTGATATACATAAAGAAGAAAAATAAACTTATGATATCTATTTTGGTATACACATGTCTGATGTGCTATACACTGTGATATACAAATAATACAATATTTTTATTGTGATATACATTAATATAAATGCAGCAATAACTATATATATAATTTTATATTATTGTTATACAAAGAATAATATTATTTATATACAAAGAATGAAAATAAAATTTTAATATACAAATAGACAAAGAAGAAGAAAAATAGTTGTGATATACATATTATTTATTGTGATGTCCATTTATTGGCTATTTGATGCCAATATCTATAACTTGGACTATATTCTGCCAATTACATATGAGTATGTTGTTATACCATGCTAAAACCCCATTTTTTAGCGCTTTTCAATTGAATGAGTGGTGTGATTGAAATTGGTTAAAAATACCTAAACGAGGTTATATACAAACTTTAAAGAAGATCAGCAAAAACTAAGAGAGAAAATATATTCCAACTTCTTTTTTCTTCTTTTTTTTTTTTTTTTTTGATTGAATGAGTGGATGTAATTGACATTGGTTGAATATACCTAAACGAGACTATATACAAAATTTGAGCAAGATTAGAAGTGAGTTAGATTAGTTTCAGGTAAAAAATCAGGCCTAAAAATCCAACTGCGACATGTGTATATCATGTTGTATATCGTTTATATCAGTGTATATCACACACAAGTTTTTAAGGACGTCTATGTATATCACTTTGTATATCATGTATATAACACAATTCTTTTATGGACGCCCGTGTATATCACATTGTATATCGTATATATAACATAAATTTTTATGGATATACGCAGATATACATGAGATATCACCAATGTACATAGAGATATACACGGGTTACAATAGGGGACACATGTCGAGTCGTCTTGAACTTGAGTTTCAATATGAAATGTGTTATCCAAAGAAGGAAAATAGAATTTTAATAATTTTTTTTTATAAACACATTATTATTATGTTATACACTATGATATACAAATAATATAATTATTAAATATTGATCAAAAGAAGGAAATAAATTTTTGATATAGCATGTTCTAAAATATAAAAATAATAAATATAATTGGGGAGTAAAGAATATTTTGGTATACCAAGGAATTTTTTTTTGATATACACAAAGAAGAAAAATACACTTATGATATCTATTTTGGTATACACATGTCAGATGTGCTATGCACTGTGATATACAAATAATACAATATTTTTATTGTGATATACATTAATATAAAGGCAGCAATAACTATATATATATAATTTATATTATTGATATACAAAGAATAATATTATTTATGTACAAAGAGTGAAAATAAATTTTTATTATACATGATATAGACAAAGAAGAAGAAAAATTGTAGTGATATACATATCATTTATTGTGATGTACATTTATTGGTCAATTACTAGGACTATTTTCTGCCAATTACATATGAGTATGTTGTTATACCATGCTAAAGCCCCCTTTTTTTTTAGCGCTTTTCAATTATCCAGTTGCATGTTTATCAAATTATCCAATCCAAATCCCCTTAAATCTTTATCAAATGTTGCATATTATCTCGTCTATTTCAACAATTCCAACCATGCTCATTGAATAAATTTTTTTTTCTAGGTTTTTAAAATGGTATATATAATTGAATATAAGGTAGAGTCTAGTTTAACCTTTTTCGGAGCTCTCAGGCTTGTTCAAACTTCGACACACTTCAATGAGTGTGTTGCCAGTTTATTGAATATAAGGTAGAGTCTATGGAGGTTAAGTTACGAAGAAGCTCATTGAGTGTTGCCAGTTTATTCTTGATATACATAATTATAGAAGGAAGATCGAGCAGCTCAATTAATAGAGGAAGACGTCGTGTAGTTCAAAAGTTAGTTACATAGTTGGAGAGTTAGATAAAGTTAGTTGAGGTAGCTAGAATAACAAAATTTAGTTAGAAGAGAATCTGCTGTAGCATTAGCATTTTGACACAATGTAATAAGTACAAATAGGATTGTAAGCTACATTTTCGAATCTATCAATACATATAATTCTATCCTAAATCTCCCCCTCCTCTTCTTCTTCTGCAATTCTCTTTGTCAACTACTTTCTCGATCTTATTCCTAAAGTAGTGTTGCGGTCCTCGAATTCAATCTGAATTCCTGAAATCGTGTAACATTGGAATCAGATCCTACAATCCTTAGAATCAAGTGAAAATTCAATCGAAGAGTCAGTGGACTAATGTGAGTTAATGTAGAAACTGATAGTAGATATGGGAGCTTTGTCTGGGAAGTTTCCAATTTGAAACATCTATCAAACAGTCCACGAATTGAAGAAACAAATGACAAATTCTAGGGATCTTCATAAAGATAAATCACCACTATAAAACGAGTGTGAACTATCTGAAGGAAGATCTCAACAAGAAAGAAGCCCGAGTAGTTATCATCAGCACAGTTATAATTTCTCTAAGGGTCAATGATGGATTTTTTGAAATTCACAGGGGAAGAACTGAGGTCGTGGTTGTTCAAAATTGAAAAATTCTTTGCCATGGAGAAGTTTGTTGCTGAGGAAAAGGTGGATGAAGCATCTATGCAGTTGGAGGGGGAAGTTATTCAACGACATCTATCGTTTATGAGATATAGACAGTACCTCCATCCAGCTACTAGTTGAAAGGTTCCAATGGAAGATATCAAAAAGATTAAACAAACTGAAAGTGTGAAGGAGTATCAAGCCATCTCTAAGAGGAATTTGAATAGAGTAAGGCTATCTCAAAAGAATGCAATCAACTGTTTTCTAGGAGGTCTGAAGCATGAGTTGAACATTAATGTCAAGTTCACCAATCCAACTATCACAAGTATACAAGACAGCAAGGATGCAAGAAGCGTACCTAGCTGCAAGTGAACAACCTTCTTACACTCAACTAAAAGATATGCAGGACAAGGCATCAATGGCAAATCCTTACTATCAACCCCCTTTATTCCGGTAGTTCTTCTTCTTCTTCTTATACTAGAGGGTTCACTATAAGAACACTTAGTTTAGACGAGAAGAATGAAAAAAAGGGCAAAAGAATTTTTTTATTTCCGTAATGAGAAATATATACCAGGACATAGGTGTAAAAATTCAAAACGAATATATCTCCTGGAATTGGAAGAAATTGAAGATGTGCCAAATACAGATGAAGAACAAGAAGGAGTTGGTAAGACAAAAAAAGGATTTGATCCGCTGGAATCATTGCATTAAGTTTATTGGTTATCATACAAAGAAGGCTTTGAGTATATTGATTGATGCCACAAATAGCATAATACTTATAATCTCAAAATAATCTCAATTCCGAGCTTATATCAATTTACTTATGGCGTACTTTCACGTACGAAAACATGCGGTGTAACGCCAAATTTATCTTTTGAAATCATCAACCAAATGCCAAAAACGAGGATAGATTCATGAAATATAATCAAAACTAAGTAGAGAACATTTACACCAATCCATATAGTGAAAATCGCTTTAAAAACCGTCTCAATCCGAGCTCCATAGCTCCAAATTTGATAAAAGAACCTAAACCTCGAAATATAGGTTTTGCACAGGCCTGTTCGCACCTGCGAAAAATAAATCGCTTTTGCGGCTTCGCTTTTGCAACCACAAAATGCTTCTACGGAGAAGTCACTGGCGACCCGTCCTTCCCACCTGCATAACAAGCTCCTTTTTGCGCAAACGCAGGTCCGACCTCAATCACACATCTGTGCAGCTCCTCGCTTCTGCGCTCAAACTCACCGCATCTGCGATTCGCAGATGCGCCCAAAAATGACGCTTCTGTGCAACCAGCTTACTTCGCTTATGCGAAGAAGATCCCACATCTGCCAAGTTACTTCTGCGACCACTATTTCGCAGATGCGGCTACACCAGCACCAGAAATTCCTTCAGCAATCCAACAAGAGATAAAATGATCCGAACCACGTGTGCATCTCACCGGAGCTAGTTGGGACCCGTTCGAATATACCAAAAAGTCCCATAACATAATATAGTCCCAGAGGTGCAAGTATTATTATAGAGCTTCAAGTTGTGAACGTGAATTATACCTAAGTGGAAGGCAGCTCATGAAAGATATAAAAGATATGATGCAAGATTTTAACGTAAAGAAAGGTAAGGTGAAGAACTTATGAGATAGTCAAATGTAGAAGGTTGTGAATAGTCCATATGCGGATAAAAGCCAAGCGCGGGGATCCAGTATCCAGGAATGATAGCAGCGTCGTCAGTGGCATATCTTTCAGCCTATGGCTTCTAAGTACCGAAAGGTCTAATTAGAGAGTAAAAGAAGAGTTAGAGATGATGTGACGTCTCGGTTGATGTTCCACAATAACATTGGAAATCTATGAATATGTGTAGGTCGCAAGCTAAATTATGGTAGAGCGACAAGGTTTTAGGAAGACAGGAGTAAGGATAAGAAAATGTGAGTGAAAAGGTGACAAGAATGGATAAGTTCTTGGGATTAAGCTCATGAAATCAAGAGAGCTGATGGATCCTGTAATGGAATGCCCTGGTAATGACTTGAAATAGATCATGAATTGTAAGGGGTTAAAATACCCATATAAGGTGAGTCACGTTGGGATGCTATAAAGTACGGTTATGGAAGTATAGTATCACCCCTAGGTGGATCAATCTAATTACACCGGATGTCCCGGATGAGACGCAAGCCCTAGCGGTGGTGTTACATAAGAGACGTGTATTGTTTGGTATGGCGGGACTCTGTCCCGACCTTTATGAAAATTATATATCTTAGAGGCTTGTAGACATGTACGTAAAAGATTGTATGGCCTTGTTGGCATACGAGTGGTTAGAAGTCTTATAGGCCCGTATGTCTTATGTATAAGTTGGTATCACTTGTTGTATTCTACTTATTGAGGCAGCCTTCCGTCTCAGTTCTTTGAGGAAGAGTCGAAATAGACTCAAATTGAATTCGGGACCGCTATTCGAATCTACTAAAAGACTGGATTTCATATCTATTTCTGCTTATCTATGCTATCATAGATAAGTTATGTTGGTACTCGGTTGAGTAAGTTACGGGGTACCCGTTGCAGCCAATCAATTTGGGTCGTGACAAATGAGCTCGCAGCTTTACAAGAGTCAGAGTGCTAACAACACGATAGGGGATTCAAGAATTACCAAGAAAAACAAGAAAATCAAGAAACGTGCGGAAGCTAAAAAAAAAGAACGGAAAATTAAAGATATATGGAATTCAAGAAAGAGTTTCTTGAATTCAAGAAGTCTATTCTTGAAGTTGAATCCTAACAACAACAATTAGCTTACAAAGAACTGATCGCCTTTGGTAGTGAATTAAAAACAAGAGATAGATGGTGAAACCCGACCCTTTAGAAAAACAAGAACAACAATAAGCCTAAACTTATCACCTTTCTTCACCTAGAAGTGATCTAAGATTTCGAAAGAGTTTAATCTTACCACGTTAAGTTGAGTCTTGAAGGTTGAAGAATAAATCCAAGAGTAGCCACACACAAAAACCAAATCAATCTTGGAAAGTAATTCCAATAATCTTAGGAAAAGAAAAACAAAACCTTAACTACCTCAGAAAGCAACAAATATGTCCTAACAAACCTTAACTACCTTGGAGGCCAAGTTTGATTTAGCGCCTAATTTAGGCCCTCCTTGGCTGGTGCTTGGACCCCAATCAACCTCCTCTTGGACTTGGACTTGGACCATGTAATGAGTGTAGCACTTAGCTAAATCCTCTCCATAATTTTTGAGCTCTTCTTCCACCATTAGCGCCTTCTTAATCTCCCATTGAAGCCCAACAACCTTGTCTTGCTTCTCCTTGGCTTGAGACCTTGTGAATGGCTTTCTTGGTGCTTCTACAGCTTTATCCTTGTCCATGAAGCAATCATTAAGGAAATCCTTGTCAACGTATAAATCCTTAATATGATAAAATACTCTCAATTTAGAAGTAAGAGTAGAAACAAGAGCGTACCTTCTTGAAAGCACATCAGCAACTATACAACCCATTTGGCATGTCTTCTACTCAATTTACCTTGGCCTTTAACGTATCTTAAGGACTCATGGTCAGTTTTTATCACAAACTCCTTTGGCCACAAATAATGCTGCCATATAGCAAGAGCCCGGCATACAATTCTTTATCATAAGTAGAATAATGCAGCCCCACTCAACTTCTCACTAAAAAAAGCGATTGGGAATCTTGCATTAAAACAGCCCCAATACCTCAACCAGAACACAATTTATCCTTCAAATATTATATGCATGCTCTTGTTCTATTCCACAATTAAAGGAGCAGCAATTGAACTAAAATCTCTAACAAATCTCCTATAAAAGATAGCAAGTCCATGAAAACTTCTAACTTCAGTAATGCTCTTAGGTGTAGGCCAATCTTTAATCGCTTTGATTTTATCTTCATCTACCTCAACGCCTAGCACTTGGATAGATTTGCATACAATTGTTGTTACAAACTTGTTTCAAACGTCCGGCATCACTAACCATTCACACAATCCATGTTTAGTTTTAAAGGCGGTTTTCCACTCATCTCCAGGATTCATTCTAATTTGGTGATATCCTCTCTTCTAATCAATTTTAGAGAATATTTGAGATCCATGCAATTGGTCAAGCATATCATCTAAACGAGGAATAGGATGGCGCGGTAGTCCATGCACATCCTCCAAGTGCCATTCTTCTTTGGCACCAAAGCACGGGCACGGAACAGGGATTGCTCCTATAAGCAGGCCTATTAGGAATTTGTTATCCCGGCACAAAATCAATTTGATCCTCTTAAAGGTGGTAAGCCTTTAGGAAGATCTTCAGGAAAAACATCTTCAAAATCCTGCAAAAGGTTAGAAATAACACTAAGCAAAGAGGATGTTAGTGAATCATTATTAAGTAGAACTACCTTATAAGTGAGCAAGATAATAGCCTCTTTCCTCTCACCAATGCTTTCTTTTTTTTCATTCTTCCCCACCTTTTCCTTTCTCTCATTGCCCTGCTCTCTTTCCTCACACCTCATTTTATTTTTTACCTCTTTATCTATCCCTTTAGTCTCTCGTTTTGATCCCTCCCCACGTTTCCCCATTGATTCTTTCATCTTTTTTTGATCTTCAAACACTTGGGAAGGAGTTAAAGGTGCAAGAATGTACTTCTTGCCATTATGCTCAAGAGAGTATCTATTTTTCCTCCCATCGTGAAAAGCACTCCTATCATACTGCCATGGGCGCCCCAACAAGATATGACAAGCTTGCATGGGTACTATATCACATAGAACTTCGTTAGCGTACCTTCCTATCTTAAAGGAGACCATGCATTGCTTATCCACTATCATTGAACCATTGCAACCTATAAGGTCTAGGGTGCTTCGTCCATTCCAACCCTAACTTTTCCACCAAATATGCGCTCACAACATTAGCACAACTCCCATTATCAATTATCATAGAACAAATTTTATCTTTGATCCCACACCGAGTATGGAATATGTTTTCCCTTTGTTCTTCATTAGAGTCACCCAAATTAACGTGCATAATACTCCTAACTAATAAATTCACCCCACTATCAATGTACTCCATCTCTTCTCCTTCTTCAATCTCTACAAAGTTTTCTTCTTGTTCTTCACTTGGTTCACTTTTTTCACTCTCATATCCCCCATCCTCTTTGATTAGAATGTTTCTTCTACTTGGGCATTCAAAAGCCTTATGCTCTCTCCCTTGACACTTGAGACATTGAATCGAAGAAGTAGAAGTAGATGTTTTTGACATAAAAGGCTTACCCCCATCCTTGGATTCCAATTTGCTCCTTCTCTTGCGATTACGTCAGATTTCGGCCATTGCTTCTTTGGAATAGGTTGGCCGACTTTTCCATGAGCTAAATTGCTGTCTCCTTTTGTTTTGTCTTTCTACCTTTACAGCTAATTCAACTAACTCATCTAAAGTTACATATTGCTGTAATTCGACTACATCAGCTATTTCTTTATTTAAACCATTCAAAAACCTAGCCATTGTAGCCTCCTCTTCCTCCATAGCCTTAATGTACTCATCTACAGACATGGACCCTTGCCGTTGTTGTAGATCTCTTTGAAAGTGTGATGGAACAAATCTCTTCCTCATTACCTTCTTCATCTCAGCCCACGTAGCAACGAATGCTTGTCGTTCTTGCAATCTGTCCCTAGAAAGCTTTTTCCACCAGATTACTACATAGTCAGAAAACTCATCTTTCTAACCCTCCAAATAGTTGTGGCAATCAAAGATGGCTTCTACTTTTCTCTCCCAATCAAGGTACGGATCCCTTGTTCCCTTGAAAGATGGCATCTTCTTCTTTATACTACTTATATTATCATCCCACTCCTATCTCTTCCATCCCTATCAAAATCAATATCATCATTAAAATCATCGATAAGGTTTTTCTGATTTACAATTGGAGCAGGTACATTTCACCAAGCTTAGCGTTTTTCCACCTTTCAAATTGTCGGTGCATAGCTTGCAGGGTGAAATCATTCCTTCCTTTATTTTCGGCTTCTTGAAGAACCCTTTGTTCATCATCACTACCTGTACGAGACATTATGAATATATCTTTCAATTTGGCTTTTCCCTATGATGTTCTCACCTCTCTTGCTTTTTTTCCCACTCGATGCAATTCTTGGTCGTTAATCTCTAGATTTATTAATAAACCTTACTATTCACAACCCTTAGTGATTAGAATTTAGAAAAAGAAAGAAAAGTGAATGACCAAACCTAGGAAGAATAAGAATTGGTTAGTGGAAAAAAAAAGGAAAGAATTTTAGGAAACCCAAAACCCACAAGAATAAGGAAAGAAGTTTCCAAAATCATCAAAAACAAGGACCCCCTCTTCTTGTTTCCTTACTTGACTTGGAAACCTAATAATACTTGAATTCTAAAAATAATAATGAGCACTTTTTTTTGGGGCTAATTTTCGTTTTTTTTTTTTTTTTTTTTTTTGTTGCTCAAGAACCTCCCAAGATTATGGAAATAGAAATCTTGATTAGCCTATGCTCTGATACCACTATTTCGAAGATGCGGCTAAATCAGCACCAGAAATTCCTTCAGCAATCCAACAAGAGATAAAATGATCGGAACCACGTGTGCATCTCACTGGAGCCAGTTGGGACCCGTTCGAATATACCACTCGAGGCCTCAAATCATACATAACAACATCGAAATGATGAATCGCGCCTAACTTCAAACTCATACTTTTGAACTTGCAGCTTCCAAAGCTCGTGCCGAAACATATGAATAAACTCGGAGATCCTTCCTTGACGTTCAGGTCACAGAGCAGCTATCATATGAAGAAACTCCACCAAGATAATTCTTAATTATGTGGGTAATTGGTTAATTACCGGGTAATTCAGCATGTTCTTCAATAGTTTAGAGCAATCTCACAAAAAATCGAAGGTAATATTCGAGACCGTATGAGGTGCACAATTTTGGCATGCGTGGGAACTAGGATAAGTTATGTATGTACGCTCAAGATTTTGGAGTATTATCTATGTTTAAAATCATGCAACCGCAGAAGAGAGTATAAGTTAAATGAAAGGATTGAGCGCAGGTCATAGATCAAATTGTTAAAGGATTATATCATGGAACCATAGTGCCCATGATAGGCTAAGCATAATAACTAAGACCATACCGCAGATCAGGAGAAAACTCAAAAAGGGTGATCAGAAGAAGGAGGAAACTAAAGAGTTACACCATATAAGTAAACCGGAGTCTGATTATTGGACCCCGAAAATTATTTTCATGAACATGGCAGAATCTCTCTTTATATCAGAGGTACAAGAGAGATAGTACAGTAGCTATATTCTATAACGGCTCTACGACAAAGCCAGTTAGAAGATAAGATAGCTTAAGCCTACATGAAGGCTACTAAGAAGAACTAAAGAGTTACATCAACCAGGTAAATCAAGAGTCTGATTATTGGACCCAGAAAATTATAGAAACTGTGATTGAAAATGTTGCAGGATCACCCTTAAAATCGGAGGAACAAGAGAGATAAACAGCCATATTCTACAGCGGCTCTACGATAAGAAGTTAGTATGAAGCTCCCACCGAATTGTGTATGCCCCAGAGGTGCAAGTATTATGATAGAGCTTCAAGTTGTGAACGTGAATTATACCTAAGTGGAAGGCAGGTCATGAAAGATATAAATGATACGATGCAAGATTTTAAGGTAAAGATAGGTAAGGGGTGAACAAGTTACGAGATACTCAAATGCAGGTTGTGAATAGTCCATATGCGGATAAAAGGCCAGAAGCGCGGGAATCCAGTATCCAGGAATGATAGCAGCATCGTCAGTGGCATACCTTTAAGCCTATGGCTTCTAAGTACGGATAAGTTCTTGGGATAAAGCTCATGAAATTAAGAGAGCTGATGGATCCTCTAATGGAATGCTGCCCCGGTAATGACTTAAAAAGATTTCATGATTTGTAAGGGGTTAAAATACCCCTTACAATCTAATTACTCCGGATGGAAGTATAGTATCACCCCTAGGTGGATCAATCTAGCGGCGGTGTTACATGAGAGACGTGTATTGTTTGGTATGGCGGGACTCTGTCCCGACCTTTATGAAAATTATATATTCTTAGAGGCTTGTAGACATGTCATGTACGTAAAACGAGTGGTTTGTTTTGGCCTTATAGGAACATATGTCTTATGTATATGGTCGTATCACATGTTGTATTCTAGTTATTGAGGCAGCCTTCCGGCTCAGTTCTCTAAGGAAGAGTCAAAATAGACTCAAATTGAATTCGGGACCGCTATTCGAATCTAATGAAAGAGTAGATGTCTTATCTCATGTCTTCCTATCTATGCTATCATAGATAAGTTATGTTGGTACTCGATTGAGTAAGTTACCGGGTACCCGTCGCAGCCAATCAATTTGGGTCGTGACAAATGAGCTCGCAGCTTTACAAGAGTCAGAGGGTCTTCTCTAAGTACTACAATCCGAGGAAGTAAGGAAGAAGGCTTCAACCTAAGCTCACTGACCCAAAGAGGGAACAATCTTGTTATAATAATCCCACAACAACATTGCATGCACTCCATAAGAAAGTAGCACCTACTGTGGCTAACGAACGGGGAGCAAAATCAGAAGTGATATTCGAGATCACATGAGTTGTATGGAATTCCAATATGTGTGGGCACTAAGATAAGCAAAGTATGCATGCAACAAAGAAAGTTAAGAAAGAACGAAAAGAATTATTCGATCGATGATCCAAAGTAAATATAGTCACGCCCCAAACCTAGGGAGGTGTCGCTGGCACCCGATGCCTTGCTGGCCCGAGCGAATAACTATTTACCTCTTGATCGTTTGACCAATTCTAGAACGTAAAAAGGTCGACTTAGCTGAACTCATTCCTTTTGTAAATATCATGGGCCCACATGGCCAGGACTCATAATGTACAACTGTAAATGGGCAACACTGTATCAATAAACTATCGTTCTTAAAACATGTTAGCGGCCTTCACGACCTCTAACATACTGTACAAGCTGAACTGTCTACAAAGCCTCTAAGATTATTTAACATCAAATGGGCCAGGGTACCGGCTTACCCATAAGCTATAGCAAAACTTTGACACTATGACTCATAGACTCGGCTGCACTACAAATGATTATCTATACCTGCAGGCATGAATGCAGCGTCCCCAACAAAAGGACGTCAGTACGATAATGTACTTAGTATGTAAGGCATAACTGAAATATAACAATAAGTCAACATGAATTAAAGACAAAAGAATCAACCTGAATCACTGAAGTGCCACCGTATATTCAACATCGTATGATGCATGACTGTCCAACTGATCAGTGGTAACTGCCTGACCGGCCGTAGCTCGGAGGTAAGTATGTACACTGCCCAACCGGCCGTAGCTCGATGGTAAATGCATGACTGCCCGATCGGCTGTAGCTCGGTGGTAAATGAATAGCATGACTGCCCAACCAGAACAAGTCGTATGAAAAGCTCGAAGCAATCGCGTTGTTATCCAAACAAAATCTTGGCCTTAAGAACTTAGCAACAACGTTGCTATAAATGAATTAACTTTGCTATGAAAACTAGGAATGAATTTTGGTTGAAGGAATTGAAGTGTAAAGAATTGAAGGAATTTAATTATAGTGTCTTGTATTCAAGATATCAAAATGAAGTGTTATGAGGGCTACTCATCTACAGACGTGGACCCTTGCCTCAAAGTCCGCACGTTTCTTCATTTTCTCTAGTAATTCTGGAATCCTCTGTCGTATTGTTATCAGTTTGTCAAAAGAATCGGGTCAGGTTTGTTAAGGCTATCCTTTCTTTCCTTTTGTAATGATCTCTACAACACAAACAAAATGAGTAAATGCATAACTTCCATAACTCCAAGTAGGCTATCAGCTCAGTGGAAGGTGTTGGTGCGCTCTATTTGCTCCGGAGTTGCTTATTTGGTTGGTATGGTTAGGACCTGTGAAAGATTGTATGGCCTTGTCGGCCTATATTCAGTTGGTCTTACAGGCCAGTACGTCATAAGTTTGTATTTCCTCATGCTTTACTCCAGTTCATTTTGCCTATGATAATACGAAAGATACGTTACGTTGGTACTCGGTTGAGTAAGGTACTGGGTGCTTCGCGGCACATCGATTTGGGTCGTGACATTTGTGGTTTTTGTGTCAGATTTCATAAGGTGAATTTTCGAGATTTGAGCATCGATTCAGAGTTGGATTTGAGTGAAACTATGATATGCTTAATGTTGAGTCTTAAGCTTTAAGCTATAATGTTGCTCATATTTGTACCGTCGCTGTGAACTATTTGAGCCAAAGGATACAAAGAGGCTAATTCCCTAATTAAATTTGGTAATTACAATTTCTGTAATAAATTGTCGTTTGAGTTATGATAGCACACATTAGCATGTTATTGTATCACATACATGTGTCTTGTATACTTGCTCATGTGTGATACGATTTGGACTGGATGCCTACGACCACGCTGGGCGGATTGTGAGATGTCTATGCAACACGTGAGTTGTCTGTGTGGTATATATTATTAGCATGTGAGTGATCCGAACGGATCCAGATATTGAAATTATAGCACGTGAGTTGTCCGTGTGGTTAATATTATTAGCACGTGAGTTGCCCGCGCAGCACATGAGTTGTCTGTGTGGATCCAGATACTGATCTTATTAGACGTGAGTCATCCGTGCATCACGTGAGATATCCATGCGAATTCAAATATCGATATTATAACACAGTTGTCCGTGAGGTTGATATTATTAGCACGAGTTGTCCATGCAACATGTGAGTTGTCCATGCAGCGTGTGGATGTACTCATCCCCCTAGGGTTACCCACATGTTTCTATCTTGATGGTGTACACGCGGATAATGAGTAATCGATGGTTTTCTAGTTAATGTGAGTTGGGTTGTGCGCCGCGACACACTGAGTAATGACTGTTTACCTGATTTACTTGCATATCTTCTTTATATGCTAGATTGTTGACTGAGCAGAACACTTTACAACCAAGAGTTGTGAGCATCAAACTCTTTACTTGTTGAAATTTTGAACTGCACAAGTAACGTCAGAGTCATCAAAATACAGGAAACTAATTGAGTACATGGGGTCGGTTGTACTCGTATTACACTTCTGTACCTTACGTGAAGATCTTGGTGTGATGTTGCTCCGCATGGCGGGAGCATTGAAGATGTACCTATGTTCCAATTATGGCTATCTAGTATAAAAGAAGAATATATGTTTAATTTTATTAATTTTGGCCAAGATAATTTTACGCCCCAAACCTGGAGATGCCGTACTGGCACGAGCGAACCATTCTGTAACTATTCGTTCCGTGACCATCGTGGGCCAACATGCAACAACCCGTAGTGCATAACTGTAAGTGGGCAACCACAGTATCAATGAACCATCTTTCTCAAAACATGAATACATATGGGTAGTCAATGCCTCTGACATTCTATACAAAATGAATACATATGGGTAGTCTACAAACCCACTAAGATTATGTGACATCAGTAGGATAGGGTAGCGGCCTACCCATAAGTCTCTAGCATAACTCTGACACGATGACTAATAGACTCAGCTGCACTCCGAATGAGGTGGAGTCTTACCGATCCTTTGCTATATGCCGATCTCGTCTATTATGAGGGTTCGTCAAACTGATTATCATGCATAAACGCAGCGTCCCCAATAAAAGGACGTCATATATGTAAGGTAGAACTGAAACATAACCATAATTCAACATTAATTAAAGACATATAAGAATTAACCGGAATCTCTAACACCGTATATGCATATCATACTTACATATATATAATGCTTCTCTTCGAGACTATTATCCATTTGTATGATGCATGACTCCCCAACTGATCAGTGGTAACTGCCCAACCGGCCGTAACGCGATTGTTACGACCCAAATTGATGTGTCGCTTTGGGCACCCGGTACCTTACTCAACCGAGTACCAACGTAACGTATCTTTCGTATCATTCTAGGTAATTGAACCGAGTTATCATGGGGATTACAAACTTATACATATGACATAATGTCCAATAATAAGACCAATGATCACTCGTACACTGAACATAGGCCGACAAGGTCGGGATAGGGCCTCGCCAGATTAAACAATATATGTCTGAATCACACTGACCAAATAAGCAACTCCGAAGCAAATGGAGCACACCTACATCTTCCGCTGAGCAGATAGCCTACTTGGAGGACTCTTAACCTTTCAACCGGAACCTGCAGGCATGGAACCGAGCTCCCCATGCAGAAGGGACGTCAATACAAATAATGTACCGAGTATGTAAGGAATGAAAATCGGTAAACAATAGACATGAGAGAAACATTGACTAAAAGACTCAACATGTATATCTGAATAGCTATGTGAATCATTTAATATTATAATGTCATGCATATGCGTATAATTGTCAGACCATGCATGGGTATTGCGTTCATAACATCATGCCTCCGAGGGCATCCTGATAACACAAAGGTTGGGAGATCCAAGAACTTGAAGAAAATAAGTTGATGAAAGGCGAAAGTAGTAAAGAAATGCAAGCGGAGCAAGAAAAATAAACTAGATATGTCGAAATTCGAGGAAAGGTCCAAGAACCCCGAGAATATGTTAATCTAGATTTTGACAAGATCCTAATGACAACAAGTTGGTTATGAAACCAATTGCCTTCATTAGAGATAAGCTAATCAAGAACTAGATTCGGATCTTGACTTCTAGTTTGAATAACTTACGACAACAACTAGTAAAAGAAACTAGTCGCCTTCGAAGAATATCAAAAGAAACCAAAGATATCACAAGAAAGAAAACTATCTTACTACCTTAAGCTATGAACTAGTTAGGGTTGCAAGATAAATCTTCAAAGTAAAGTTCACAAAGGTTCAAAAGAACTCACAATAATAATATTAATCTTCAATGCTCCTCCACAATGGAAGACAAGCACCCCTTTATATAGTAGTAGTAAAGAAGGAGCTAGTCAAGACTTCAATAAATGAGAATTATATTCCCTAGAAGCATAGAAGACTACCCACACTAAGACCAATGTTGTCAACATACATATAGGACAATGCAAGTCAACATAGATTAAAACAACTATTAAATATATATTCTAGAAACTATTTTTTGGCTTATTTGGGCTGCTGAATTTCCTCTCTTTTGGGGCATATTTGGGCCTCATTCCATCTCCTCTTGGACTTTAATTTTGGCCTCAAAATAGTTGTAAGACTTGGCCCAAAGATCCTCCTTGTGCTGGAGTTCTTCTTCTATTATAAAACACTTTTTAATTGCCAATTGAAGCCCATTAAGCTTGTCTTGAAATTTCTTTGTTTGAGACCTTGTCATGGGCCTTCTTGGAGCTTCCAGAGCTTCATCCTTCTCCTTTAATGATGTTGAGCTGCCATGAATGCTATCATTCCCCTCTTCTTGAAGAGAATTCGCCCTCGAATTCGAGCCTGCATTAAACAAGGAAAGATCAGAAACGTTGAAGGTAGCACTAACTTGATATTCACTAGGAAGGTCAAGTTTGTAAGCATTGTCTCCAATCCTTTCAAGGACTTCAAATGGCCCATCTCCTCTTGGATCTAATTTGGATCTTCGTTTGGCAGGAAATCTTTCCTTCCTAAAATGCACCCAAACTAAATCTCCAGGTTTAAAAATGACAGATTTTCGCCCCTTATTTCTTCTTAACGCAGTTTGTTCATTCTTCTGTTCAATTGCAAGCCTTGTATGTTCATGAATCTTCTTCAACATTTCAGCCTTATTTCTACCATCAAGATTGACAATGTCATTAGTAGGCAAAGGTAACAAATCAAGGGGAGTGAGGGGATTGAATCCATAAACAACTTCAAAAGGAGACTTACCAGTAGAAGAGTGGATAGTTCTATTATAGGCAAACTCAACATGGGCAAATGTTCTTCCCAAGAAGTTAATTTTCCTTTTAAAACAGCTCTCAAACATATTCCCTAAGGTCCTATTAACTACTTCAGTTTGCCCATCAGTTTGTGGGTGACAAGATGTAGAAAATTGCAATTTAGTTCCCAACTTCGCCCAAAGAACTCTCCAAAAGTGACTTAAAAATTTAGCATCCCTATCACTAACGATAGTTTTAGGTATGCCATGTAATTTAACCACTTCCTTCACAAATAAATCAGCTACATGTAACGCATCATTAGTCTTCAAGCATGGAATAAAACGAGCCATTTTTGAAAACCTATCTACCACCACAAATATACTATCCTTACCATACTTAGTTCGAGGAAGTCCTAACACAAAATCCATAGAAATATCAATCCAAGGAGAAGTAGGGACAGGTAAAGGAGTATAGAGGCCATGTGGCTTTTGATTTGGCTTGTTTACATTCAAGACATTGAGAGCACACTTTTTCAACATCCTTTCGCATGCCAGGCCAAAAAAAATGTTCAGCAAGTATATCCAAAGTTTTGGGCACTCCAAAGTGTCCCATGAGTCCACCACAATGTGCTTCCCTAACAAACAATTCACGCAAAGAGCAATTAGGAATACACAATTTATTTTCCTTAAAAAGGAACCCATCTTGAAGATTGAACCTCTCATAAGGACCCAACTTACATTCTGCAAAAGCCTTGCCAAAATCAGAATCATTAGAATAAAGTTCCTTGATTTGATCAAAACCCATCAATAGAAGTAAGAGAAGAAACCAAGACATACCTTCTTGAAAGTGCATCAGCAACCACATTCTCTTTTCCTTGCTTGTAAGCAATCACATATGGGAAAGTTTCAATGAATTCAATCCATTTTGCATGGCGCCGATTAAGCTTACCTTGGCTTTTCAAATATCTCAAGGATTCATGATCAGTCTTAACCACAAACTCTCTTGGCCACAAATAATGTTGCCATGTAGCTAAAGCCCTTACCAAAGCATATAGCTCTTTGTCATAAGTTGAGTAGTTCAGTGTAGTTCCACTCAGCTTTTCACTAAAGTATGCAATGGGCTTCGAGTCTTGCATCAAAACAGCACCTATTCCTTTTCCAGAGGCATCACATTCAACCTCAAAAGATTTAGAAAAATCGGGTAATTGCAAAAGAGGAGCAGAACACAATTTTTCTTTCAACAAGTTAAAAGCATCATCTTGTTCTTTTCCCCATGAAAAACCCTTATCTTTCTTAACAACTTCAGTTAAAGGAGCAGCAATGGTGCTAAAGTCTCACACTGTTAGGTTTAGGCCACTCTTTAATTGCCTTGATTTTCTCTTCATCAACTTCAACTCCCTTAGAACTAACCACAAAACCCAAGAACACCACACGATCCACACAAAAAGTACACTTTTTAAGATTAGCAAACAAGTGTTGCTTTCTGAGAACTTCAAAAACTTGTTTTAAGTGTTCCACATGCTCATCTAGATTTTTAGAATAAATCAAGATATCATCAAAATAAAGTACCACAAATTTCCCATGAAAATCCTTAAAAATATGATTCATCAATCTCACGAAAGTGCTGGGTCATTAGTCAAGCCAAAAGGCATAACTAACCACTCATAAAGCCCATATTTGGTCTAAAAAGCAGTTTTCCATTCATCTCCAGGATTCATTCGAATCTGATGGTAACCACTTTTTTTAGATCAATTTTAGAAAAGATTTTGGATCCATGCAATTGATCCAGCATGTCATCAAGACGAGGAATAGGATGGCGATACTTTACCGTTATCTTGTTGATTGCTCTACAATCCACGCACATCCTCCAAGTTCCATCCCTTTTGGGTATTAATAGGACGGGAACAGAGCAAGGGCTCATGCTTTCTCTCACAAAACCTTTCTCAAGCAACTCCTCAACTTGCCTTTGAAGCTCTTTTGTCTCTTCTGGATTACTCCTATAAGCAGGCCTATTTGGAATTTGTGCTCTAGGCACAAAGTCAATTTGGTGCTCAATGCCACGCAAAGGTGGTAGACCTTTAGGGATATCCTCAAGAAAGATATCATCAAATCCTGCAAAAGAGAAGAAACACTACTTGGCAAAGAAGAAGTTAGTGATTCAGAATTAATCAAAACTTCTTTATATGTAAGTATAATGGGCAACCCCTCTTTCCTTGCATTCAAACACTCTTTGGCTTTTATGTACAAACTCTCCTTTTTCTTTTTCTCTGCCTCTTTCTGCTCACCAAAACTTTCCTTTTTATCATCAAACCCTCTTTTACCATTTTGCCCAAGTTGCTGCCCCCTCTCTCTCTCTCTAGGCCATCTCTCTTTTTTTCTACCTCTTGGCCTAGTTTCTTTTCTTTTCCCATTATTTCTCTCAATCTCTTTTGATCCTCAAACACTTGAGAAGGACTTAAAGGTGCAAGAGTATACTTCTTGCCATTAAGCTCAAGAGAATATCTATTCTTTCTTCCATCATGAAAAACATTCCTATCATATTGCCACGGACGACCTAACAAGATGTGACAAGCTTGCATAGGAACCACATCACAAAGAACATCATCCACATACCTACCAACATTGAAGGAAATCATGCATTGTTTGTTGACTTTCAGTTCACCACTATCATTCAACCATTGGAGTCTATAGGGTGTTTCATGCATGCAAGTTCTAATATGTTCACCAAGTGTGAACTCACCACATTAGCACAACTACCACTATCAATAATCATAGAACAAGTTTTCCCCTTTATTCCACACCTAGTATGAAATATATTTTCTCTTTGTTCTTCACTACAGATTCCTAAATTAATAGTCATAATCCTCCTAACTACCCCAACCAAACCATCATTGAAAGGTAACTCTACATCATCTTCACTCACACCTTCCTCTTCTTCCTCTTCCTCACTTTTTTCTCTCATATTCTCCATCTATAGTCCTCCTAATTACCCCAACCAAACCATCATTAGGAAGTTCTACATCATCTTCACTTACTCCTCTCTCTTCTTCCTCACTTTTTTCACTCTCATATCCTCCATCTTCTCTCAACAGAATATTTCTTCTATTTGGACATTCATGCATCATATGGCCTCTTCCATGACATTTATGACATTGAATGGAACTAGAAGGTTTAGAGGATCTAGAATTGAAAGCTTTACTTCCTTCTTTCTCATCAACTTTACCTTTCCCCTTGTCTTCTTGAGGTCTAGAAATCACTTCTTGTTTTGGCCATGGCTTCTTGGAATTGGTGTTTGGCCGACTTCTCCATGAGCTAGCTTGCTGCCTTCTTTTATTTTGCTTTTCTATTTTTACAGCCAAATCTACTAATTCATCTATAGTTACATATACAACGTTGTATGTCTACTACATCAGCTATTTCTCTATTTAAACCATTAAGAAATCTAGCCATAGTGGCCTCTTCTTCCGTACAATTAGCTTGGATCATAGCCATATCCATAGCTTTAAAGTATTCATCAACAGTCATGGTTCCCTGCTTCAAGGTTTGAAGACGCAGTTGTAGGTCTCTTTGAAAGTGGGAAGGCACAAACCTCTTCCTCATGACTCTTCTCATCTCGGTCCAAGTAGCAATGGGTGGTTCTCCATCTTGTTGTTTGTCTCTTGTAAGCTTTTTCCACCAAATAGAAGCATAATCAGAAAATTCAACAACAGCAAGCTTAACCTTCTTACCTTCAGAGTAGTGGTGACAGTCAAAGATGGCTTCAACTTTCCGCTCCCAGTCTGGGTCTCTTGTGCCCTTGAAAGATGGCATCTTCATTTTTATGCTGCTAATATTATCATCTTCTACTCTACCTCGTTGTCCCCTCCTATCTCTTCCCACCCTATCTAGATTTACATCAAGATCATCAACAAAATCATCTATAGGGTTTTCTTGATTTACAATGGGGGCATGGGGTACATTTCTTCTATTAAGAGGCCTAGGATTATTTCGAGGTTGTACATCAGGTTGATTTCCCCTCCTAAGTGCAGCTATTGTCTCATTTTGTTCGGCAATAGTATCCCTTATCTCTTGGAATTGCAAGTTTCATCTCTCGAATTGTTGATGCATAGCTTGTAGAGTGAAATCATTTCTTGCTCGGATTTCGGCTTTTTGGAGAGCCCTCTGTTCATTATCACTAGCACCTGTATGAGACATCTTTTTAAAATAATAATAATAATAATATCACTCAAACTTTGGCTCTTTCCCTCAATTGTTCTCACCCACTCTTTCCTTTTTCCCCTCAATTAACCTTTGGAAAATACCTTGTAGATTTATAATTAAACCCAACTCGTATCAAAGCCCTTAGTAGTAAAACAACGAAATTTGGGGCACTAAAGAAAGTGAAGAACCAATCCTAGAAAGAGTAGGATTTAGTTGAAACAAACCTCTTCTTTTTTTTTTTGAACAAAGAAAAGGATTCTTTTTTTTTTTGAACAAGATCAAAGTATT
Organism: Nicotiana attenuata; assembly: GCF_001879085.1. Classification (NCBI taxonomy): domain Eukaryota; kingdom Viridiplantae; phylum Streptophyta; class Magnoliopsida; order Solanales; family Solanaceae; genus Nicotiana; species Nicotiana attenuata. The sequence goes on from NW_017670608.1 coordinate 502,833, forward strand.
AGGATCCCCTCTTCTTGTTTCCTTCCTTAATTTTGGAAACAAACACAAATAAAAATCTGATTTCTTGAAGAGCAAATATGTTTTTCCTTTTTTTTTTTTCGTTTTTGTTTTTTTTTTTTTGCTCCTTTGTTCAAGAAATCCCCAAGATTTATCAAGAACGGAATCTTGATACAACCGCTCTGATACCACTTGATAACACAAAGGTTGGGAGATCCAAGAACATGAAGAAAATAAGTTGATGAAATGCGAAAGTAGTAAAGAAATGCAAGCGGAGCAAGAAAAATAAACTAGATATGTCGAAATTCGAGGAAAGGTCCAAGAACCCCGAGATTATATTAATCTAGACTTTGACAAGATCCTAATGACAACAAGTTGGTTATGAAACCAATTGCCTTCACTAGAGATAAGCTAACCAAGAACTAGATTCGGATCTTGACTTCTAGTTTGAATAACTTACGACAACAACTAGTAAAAGAAACTAGTCGCCTTCGAAGAATATCAAAAAAAACCAAGATATCACAAGAAAGAGAATTATCTTACTACCTTAAGCTATGAACTAGTTAGGGTTGCAAGATAAATATCTTCAAAATAAAGTTCACAAAGGTTCAAAAGAACTCACAATAATAATATTAATCTTCAATGATCTTCTACAATGGAAGACAAGCACCCCTTTATATAGTAGTAAAGAAGGAGCTCAAAATAGTTGTAAGACTTGGCCCAAAGATCCTCCTTGTGCTGGAGCTCTTCTTCTATTATAAGACACTTTTTAATTGCCAATTGAAGCCCATTAAGCTTGTCTTGAAATTTCTTTGTTTGAGACCTTGTCATGGGCCTTCTTGGAGCTTCCAGAGCTTCATCCTTCTCCTTTAATGATGTTGAGCTGCCATGAATGCTATCACATCCCATCATATCATCTCGGCCTTTGGGTAAATCATCAATGTATACCAGCTGATTTGGTGGTGGTGCGTATATAACGCCGTAACCTTTTCCCATATCCCATATACATAACGCGTATATAACCCTATCTGGTCATGGGTATTAGTAAATGAGTGCAATGCATGAGAAGTACGTAATAAAATCTTTCGGAGTGTCGTAAGACCATAAGCCTTTGATTAATATCATGAAGTAAACTTTTTCAACTTACGTATTTTTCTGAGACCCATGAACATATGATAGAATAATATGACACATGAGGAATCAAGAACATAAGCATCTCTAATATTTCTATGAATAGAAATTGTGCATTTGCTCGTTTCGTTGTGTCGTATGGGTCGTGCAAGAAGAAATAAGGGCCCTTAAACTGTGTCGATTCCTTTGAGAGAGATTACACATTAACTTGAATTGTTGAAGGTTTGCTTACATGACTTTCGTTTGTAACACACAATATTTACGTTTGAATCCTCATCGGATGCATATGAGAATGTGTTTGATTTAAGTTGCTTACTCTTATGTTTAGAGACATGTTTTATACATGGATTGTGCAGCCACCACATAATCCATAATGATTTTATTCTTGCCACCTATCTTTCAATACAGGGGCTGCCACGTTTTTGGCCTTTTACGCCTGCATGCCTACGACCACGCTGGGCGGATTGTGATGATATGCCGGTGACCATGCCAGGAAAATTTTGATATTGTGCATGTGACCACGCTCTACGAATCCAGACATTGATATTATTGCATGTGAGTTGTCTATGCAACACGTGAGTTGTCTGTGCGGTATATATTATTAGCACGTGAGTGGTCCGAACGGATCCAGATATTGTTATTATACCACGTGAGTTGTCCATGCAACATGTGAGTTGTTTGTGCGGTATATATTATTAGCACGCGAGTGGTCTGTGCGGATCCAGATATTGAAATTATAGCAAGTGAGTTGTCCGTGTGGTTAATATTATTGGCACGTGAGTAACTTGCGCAGCACGGAGTTGACTGTGCGGATCCAGATACTGATCTTATAGCATGTGAGCTGTCCGTGCGTTTAATATTATTAGACGTGAGTTGTCCGTGCATCACGTGAGATATCCATGCGGATTCAAATGTCGATATTATAGCACAGTTGTCTGTACGGTTGATATTATTAGCACGAGTTGTCCATGCAACATGGGAGTTGTCCGTGCAGCGTGTGGATACAGACTCATTCCCCTAGGGTTACCCACATGTTTCTCTCTTGATGGTGTACACGCGGATTATGAGTAATCGATGGTTTTCTAGTTAATGTGAGTTGCGTTGTGCGTCGCGACACACTGATATTTGGTATAGCATTTTATCTTTACTTGCAATTCCTTGACTGTTTACCTGATTTACTTGCATATCTTCTTTATATGCTAGATTGTTGACTGAGCAGAACACTTTAAAACCAAGAGTTGTGAGCATCAAAATGGTTTCACCTGAGATTTTCTGATTTGATATATCTACTATGTACTTGTTGAAATTTTGAACTGCACAAGTAACGTCAGAGTCATCAAAAGTTCTTGCTCCTTTTATCTCGCCGAGGTTAGTTAGGAAACTAATTGAGTACATGGGGTTGGTTGTACTCGTATTACACTTCTGCACCTTATGTGAAGATCTTGGTGTGATGTTGCTCCGTATGGCAGGTGTATTGAAGATGTACCTATGTTCCAATCATGGCTATCTCATGTGAAGATGTACCTATGTTCCAATCATGGCTATCTCATGTGAAGATGTACCTATGTTCCAATCATGGCTATCTCATGTAAATTTAATTAATTTTGGCCAAGATAATTTCACGCCCCAAACCTGAAGATGCCGTTTATGCTTGCGAACGGAGTTTCAGGCATTGAAGGACAGATTAACTTCAGCACTAGTTCCAACGCTCCCAGAAGGGAGCAACGGTTTTGTTATCTATTGTGACGCTTCGGGCGTTGGATTGGGTTGTATTCTGATGCTGCATGAACCTTATGCTTCTAAACAACTAGGAAAGCACGAGAAGAATTACCAAACCCAGGATTTAGAATTAGCCGCAGTGATTCATGCACTAAAGATGTGGAGGTACTATCTGTATGGCATTCATGTTGCTATCTTTATGGATCATAAGAAGAGCCTATCTTCAAGCAAAAGGAATTGAATTTACATCAAAGGAGGTGGTTGGAGCTACTTAAAGATTATGACGTTGATATTTTGTACCATCCGGGGAATGCGAACGTGGTAGCCGACGCCCTCAGTCGTAGATATATGGGTAGCCTGTCATATTTACAGACAGGAAAGAGGGGAATATCCCATGAGAGTCATCAGATAGCTAGTCTTGGAGTTCGGTTACGAGGATCCTCCATTAGTTCATTATAAGGACACCACCCTAAGAAGGAGAAGACACAACCCCTTAGAAGTAGAACACACCATTTGAGATTACAGAAGATGGGGTCCTTATATATCGAGGACGATTATGTGTCCCAAATGTTGCAGGGCTGCGTCGGCACGTTATGGGAGAAACTCATTATTCTCGTTATTCTATCCATCCATGAGCAACAAACATGTATCATAATATCAGGGACTATATTGGTGGGACGGAATGAAAAAGGATATAACGGATTTTGTTGCTCAGTCCCTAACTGTCAGCTGGTTAAGATTGAGCATCAAAAACCCGATGGATTGTTGTGGGCTATGGAGATTCTGACTTGGAAATGGGAAGTAATAAATGTGCATTTCATCGTAGGCTTACCTTGTACCTAGTGTAAGTTCGATTCTATATGGTTTATTGTTGATAGGCTTACATAATCAGCCTATTTTCTGCCCGTTAGGACTACATATTCCACAGAGGATTATGCAACGCTTTAATTACGGAGATAGTACGACTACATGGTGTCCCTATATATATGATCTCAGATAGAGGAGCTCAATTTACATCTAACTTCTGGAGGTCCTTGCAAAAAGGATTGGGGACTTGGGTATCTTAGTACAACATTTCATCTCCAGACAGACGGACAAGCTGAGCGTACTATTCTGACACTTGAGGATTTGTTACTACTCCAGTATTCTGATGGCTCCATATGAAGCTCTTTACGGACGGAAGCGCAGGTCGCCTTTAGGGTGGTTCGATGATGGGGAAAATTAAGCTTATATAAGAAAGGCTATGAGCAGCTCAAAGGCGTCAGAAGCCTTATGCGGATAATCGACGGCGAGGTAGACTTGCCTTCGGACATGGAGCCTATACATCCAGTCTTTCACGTCTCATTGCTCCGAAATTGTATTGGAGATCCTTCCAAAATCGTATCAGTTGACAACGTTCAGGTCACAGAGTATGGTCCTCAGTTATTGCTCCTCTAGAGAAGGGTCCATCACAACCCTAAGGTATGGATTCCTGTGTTAGTTATTGTCATTGGTCGTGTGAGTCCATTGTTGATGTGTGGCGTTGTATTATTGAGTTTCTACAGGAAGAGGTGGTAGTAGTAATGTTACAAAGGTGACTCTACCAAAGTTTATATAGTTCCGAGGAAGAATGTTTCTAAGGGGGGAAAGATGTTACATCTTCAGTTAATCGACACACTTGGGCTAAGATTATCTTCAGGTTATACGCATTTATGTAAGTGACGTGAAGGAGAAAGGGTAAAAGAATCTAAGAAAATGAGCTTCGTTGAAGGTTGTCGATTTGGGATAAAAAGATGATCTGACCTACAATACTCGGCATTTATTGACTAATGTCATACAAGGTACCCCACAACCTTGATAGTAGGATACGTAAAGTGTATGAAAAGTGAGTAATATTTAAATAAGTCAGTAGTGGTAATTGGTTGACTATTGGTTAATGGGGGTAGTTAAATAACTCATTGGTGGGTAGACTTTTGGATAAAGCCTAAGAGGACAAAAGTCTTGCAAGATGTCATATTTTGGAAGATTAAGAGGTGTGTGACCATTTTGCTTCATTTGGTTTCTTAGATTTTCAAGAGATTCAAGTATATTGTTCTTTTTATTAAGAACTCACGTTAGAGCATATTGAAGAAATCATAACATTTTTGTACCCCAATACCAAATAAACACATAATGGAGCACTTGGTAGGCATTGGATTTATGTTACTGTTGTTAGCTTTTGCAATTATAAGGGAATACGGTGCAATTTTTCTAATGAAATCGGTTCAGGTACAGGCTATCCCGTCTTTATTTTGGCATGATCTACATATGATACAAACGATACGAGTAAATGCACAACTTCCATAAATGATTCTATTCATAGAAGTATTATAACTGCCTTTGTTCTTGAATTCCCATGTCTTATTATTCTATCATATGTTCATGGGCCTCAGAAAATACGTAAGTTGATAAGGTTTATATCATGATATAGGTATAATGGTCTGATGACATTTCGAGAGATTTTATTAACGTACTTATCATACATGTACATTGACCCATGACCAGACGTCGTCATTTTCGCGTATATAATAACGTCATCAAGCCTCTGAGGCCATCCCATCATCCCGGCCACTGTGGACAAAATCATCAACACAGCTGATCAGGTGGTGCGTATATACGCCGTAACCTTTTCCCATATCCCATATACATATACGCGTATATAACGCCATCTGGTCATGAGAAGTACATCAATAAAATCTTCCGGAGTGTCATAAGACCATTATGCCTCTCACAATATAATCCAATATGAGTTTCTCCGATTATCTTGCAAATCGTATTTAGCGGCAAGCTCGTATTTACGCAAAACAAGATATGAGTTGAATCCAAGTCTTATTCCATAAATTTGTTTACAACCTTCAGAACATCATACTTATATGTTCACAAAATGCCTTCCAAGAACAGCCCCGTACGCTAGCACCTTAATTATGTCAATCACTTGTTTTACATCTTTTCTTCTTCAATCTACTTAATTAACACCTATAAAAGCTTAACAACATCAGCCACAACATTATAAAATTGTGTCTCACATTTCCAGCAACCACAAACCATATATTTAGCCACAAATGTATAAATCTAAGTCCTTTAATGCTTCCTCATACGTAATCACTACGGCTCACGTTGCATCAAGGAACATCTGGAATAATTTCCATAAGCGCATTTCATGAGGCTGCACCCCACCCACCCCCCCACCCCCACCCCAACCCCTATTTTTTATCAAATCATTACTCAATAGGCCCAAACGTCATCCCTTATTATCACTACTACATCCTCATTATAACCAGGGCAACATTCCATCTCTTCAAAATACTAGTAGTCTTAGATTCGTTTGAGCTCATTCAGGCTATACTAAGCTCTTTATAACTTAGAGAAACTATCATATTTTAGCTTGCGATCTACACATATGCATTTACACTACTTGCAACCATCCTTCAACTTGCTTGCACCATAGATTTCCTTATGTTATTTTGGAACATCAAGTAGGACATCACATCGTCTCAAACTTTTCTTTGATCTCTTGACTAGATCTCTCGTTACCTAGATACCATAGGCTGGAAGATATGCTACTGACGATGCCGCTCTTATTCCTGGATACTGTGTCCTCACGCTTCAAGCCTTTTATCCGAAGTATGGACTATTCACAACCTTCTGCATTTGAGTATTTCATACGTTTTTCACCTTTACAAGCTACCTAAAAATCTAGCATCGTATCTTCTACTTCTTTCATGACCTCCCTTCCACGTAGGTGTAATTCACGTCCATAACTTGAATCTCTATTATAATACTCGCGCCTCTAGCGCTTACATAATCCGGTGGGAGCTTTAAACTGACTTCTTATGAGGCCGGTTTCTTCTAACTGGCTTTATCGTAGAGCCGTTATAGAATACGGATGTTGTGCTTTATCTCTTGTACCTCTGATATTAAGAGTGACGTTCTCCATCACGATTCCTCTTCCTTTTGATCAGCCTTCATGTAGATTTAAGCTATCTTCCGATCTGGACGCTATGGAATATCCATGATACAATCTTTTAAAAATTCAATCCTTTATTCAATCCTTTGTCAGTGACCTTGGCTCAATTCTTTCTTTTAACTTATACCGGAATCTTCGGTGGTGTATGATTGTCAACATATATGTTGCATGGATAGTACTCCAAATCTTGACTGCATTCATAAAGTAACTCACTCTCGATCATCGATAATAATTCCTTTCGTTCCTTCTTAAATTTTCTTAAATGTAAGCAATTACTTTTCCTGGTGTTCTGGCACTTCTTGCATGAATATTTAGCTTATCTTAGTTCCCACGCATGCCAGAATTTTCGTGACACTCATATGATCTCGAATTCTACTATTGATTTTACTTCTCATTCATTAGCCACGGTAGGTGCCACTTTCTTATAGAGAGTATGTTACAACCCAAACCGATGTGCCGCAACGGGCACCCGGTGCCCCTACTCATCCGAGTACCATCGTAGCGTATCTTTCTCATTACATCAACATGGGGGGCAGTATGAGGTAACAAGAATAAAACATGAGAGAACACTTGACATTAAACAAACCAACCGGCGGGCATGAGACGCAGCGTCCTCAGGCAAAAAGGACGGAGAAACATGGAGAAAAGACTCAACATGTATGTCTAAATAACTGTGTGAATAATTTAATACTTATAATGTCATGCATATGCGTGTAAATGTCGGCATGGGTATATTGTGGGCTCTGAGGACATCCCTTCATACCATCACGGCCACTGTGGGCTAATCATCATCGTGTGACAATCCCTCTAACACACGCCAATCGGGACGAAACACATAACAGCGAGAACGAAATAGGTAAAAATATGTGTGAAATTCTTGAGAAAGATTGCACCGCACTCCCTTGAATCGCAAATCTTATCATCCCAATTTAAAACTGATGAACAATGATTCAAGTAAGAATGGGATGTTCTCTACAAGAAAGGAAATGAATCACTCGTAGCGTTCTTCTGCTTTCTTGATAACATTTTTTAACCAAATGAGATGATGTGCTTATCTTTACATGTTGCCACCTAACAAATTAAATTAAGAGTCACTAAACAGATGATATACTTCTGTCACGTTGGAGACTATCCAACCTTACTCAATTACATTAATTAATTAGTTAATCTCCACTAAATAAGGGGTATTATAGCTCGGACCGTAATTTATCTCAAATTAGCAAATTTCGACGAAACTCATTTTCTTCGATTCGCTTACCTTCTCACCTTCACGAATTGACTTATCACTTGTTTCAAATAGCATAATACGTATAATCTCCAAATAATTGAGTTGATGTCAATTATCTTACGATTGTTTTCAACTTACAATAATACAGGGTGTAGCATCGTCCTAATATAATACTGCGGACTGTAACATCGATGTAATACGACTGGTGTAACATCATCGTGATATAATACTGCGGGGTGTAACATCGTCTTAATACTGAGGTGTAGCATCATTCCCCCCTTTGGAACATTCGTCCTCGAATGTTGACTGATGCACTTATCATTCTCATAACCCTGGCTCTTGCGCTTTAATATTCTCCTTGCCATTTTGCCATTTAATGACTCTTCTCTCTTCTTTCCTCCAGCTTTTAGCCAATCTCTAGTCCTCACTTTGTGAACATATAAAAAATTATGTCAAGCTGTTCCTTTGGGCGTGATTAGCTACATACAAAACAATAACTCTTACTTCGATTTATCGTTACTGAGGTCTGCTACTAAACTCCAGGTTACTCTCGTTGCTTATCCTATCTGCATAAAGCTAAGTGTTTTAACGTTTCTTTGTTTCTGTTGATCTTAAGATTGATGGCCTAATCTCATCTCGTATTTTGTAACTTTTATCCATCCATTGTTGACTCACCTCAATGTTGATCTACAACCTTCATTGATAATTTGAAACTTCTTACGTAATACATTGCCACTAAGGCTTACATTGTATCGTGGAACATTTGAAGTAATTTTCCTAATCCACCTGGCGGGCGATACTGTAATTCTCCACAACCCTATTTCATATCATGGTCGTCTCAATGTGATTCGCCTTACGTGGGTATTTTAATCCTGTACAATTCATGAAATTATTAATCTCGAAGGCCCAAAGTCATCCTCTATCTATCATAATTACACCTTTATTCTACTACTAGAGCATCATTCCATCTCTTTTAAATCTATTAGTCTTATACTCCTTTGAGTTCATTAAGGCCATACTAAAACTTTCTATAACTTAGAGAAACCATTAGCTCTCTTATTTTCATGGGCTTAATCCTGAGGACTTATCCATTCTCGTCATCTTCTACTTGCTTTTTCTTTATCTTTGCTCCTGTCTTCCTAAAACCTTGCCGCTTTATCATACTTTAGATTGCGACCGATTTGCTAAATTATTGGATAAGCTCGATACCCCAACATGGCAGCAACTCAAAGTCATATTTGGTGACTCTTTACATATATAAAGGTGGTTTATTAAGAGATATTTTGGTGGCCAAGTCATACTAAGTGGAGCCTACACTCAAATATAAAAAGAGGCCTCTCTAATTCATTATTAAATGTCTACAAAGTTTAAAGAATGCTTCGGCAAAGATGTTTTGCAATTGTAATGTAATTGCTTCAAACGTTCCATACAATGACTAATTAATACTATAGCAACGTGGGATTTGCGATTCAAAAGGAGTACGGCGCAATCTTTCTCAAGAACATCATACGAATTGTTCCCTATTTCGATCTCGCCTTTACGTATTTCGTCGCGGTTGGCGTGTGTTAGACGGATTGTCAAGAGAATCGTATGTTAAGGCTATGCCTTCTTTCTTTTGGCATGATCTATTGTTTGGTATGGCGGGGCCCTGTCCCGACCGATGTTAAGTACTCTTAGAGCTTGTAGACAGATGTCATGTATACGGATGTTTGTATGGCCTTGTCGGGTATATGTTTTGAGTTTACAAATGCCCATGTTGGCCTTATAGGCCTGTATATCACATGAATAACTTTTTATATCAGGCTTGGTCGTCCTATATTTAGTATTCCCCTATTTTTATTCTGGTTAGCCCATGACGGTCCGTTTGGCCCATTTGCAATGAAAGTACAATAAGAAGCGTCTTTCTGAATGATCATTCTCTGAATTTCTCATGAATCTTCTTCTGTAGTTCATTCTATTATCGACAGAACGCAATTCTCATGATGCCGACCATTATCAAATTAATCAGTCCCTATTTCATGTTTACTTTATCTTGTTCACCAATCCATACTGATTAAGAATTATCTCAAATTACTGAAAATACTAATTATGGTCCCGCCGTACCTTGTATGGCACTAGTCCATAAATATTGGGTATTTTAGCTGGGGCATATTAATCCCAAAATGTGAAACTTCGACGAAATTCATTTTCTTCGATTTGCTTACCCTCTCACCTTCACGAATTTACTGATCACTTGTTTGAATTAGCATATGCTTATAATCTCAAAATAACATCATTCCCGAACTTAAGTCGATTAACTTACGACGAGATTTGAACATACGAAAATGCGCGATGTAACATCATTCCCCACCCCACCCCATCCCCTACCCCCTTTGGAACATTCGTCCTCGAATGCTGACTGATCCACTATCATTATCATAGCTTATATCTTACGGATACTTTAGTACTCTCCTTGCCATCTAGGCAACCGTTCTGTGAATATTTCCAAAGGCCAGGGCATCCCCCCCCCCCCCCTCCCACACACACACACCTTTAGGCCTCTTTCTCATACCACGACTTGTGGTCGGGATCATTCCAATCTCGTAACTGTTGCTACCTTCTATCATGCAGCCTGTACAACTCTGACCTTGTAAATGCGCCTATGTGACTCTTCCCAGCCAATCTCCAGGCCTCACTCTGTGAACATATACAGAACTTGACAAGATGTCCTTTTGGGCATCTATAGGTATACTGAAGTCCTTTGCTCGGTACATTGTCGAACTTACGAATATTGCTATACCATCCATCCGTGTGACTTTACTGCATAAAGTAGGTCATACTATACCATACTCTTACTTCGATTTATCGTTACTCAGGTCTGCTACCAAACTTCAGATTACTCTCGTTGCTCATCCTATATGTATAAATCTAAGTCCTTTAATGCTTCATCATTACTGTTCATCTGGCCTAATGTCATATCATACTTTGTGACTTTTGCTCATCCATTGTTGATTCACCTTACTATTGATCTAAGTCCTTTAATGCTTCATCATTACTGTTCATCTGGCCTAATGTCATATCATACTTTGTGACTTTTGCTCATCCATTGTTGATTCACCTTACTATTGATTTGCAATCTACCACTAGTAACTCGAAACCTCTTATGTAATCATTAGGGCTCACGTTGCATCGTGGAACATTTGAAGTGATTTTCCTGATCCACCCAGGGGCGATACGATACTATAGTTCCATAATTGTATTTCATAGCATCCCAATGTGGTTTACCTTACTTGGGTATTTTAATCCTATAAATTTCGTGAAATCCCTTTTTTTTTCTTCTTCAAATCATTACTCGTTCGAATGCCCAAACGTCATCCTAATTTGTTACAATTATACCTCATTCTATTTTAGGACAACATCCTATCTCTTCTAAATGCTACTAGTCTTAGACTCATTTGAGATTATTCATGCTATACTAAGCTAACTATAACTTAGAGAAACCATCAACTCTCTTGTGTTCATGTGCTTCCCGAGGACTTGATACAAGCCGGATGAGCACGCTTAATGAGGATGATTTCATAGTCAACATCATAGCATTGGAGTGCTTTGAGGCCATCTCCAACCTTACCCCCATTCCCTATAATGGGGGCAATTATTGGGGTAATTTAGCTCCAACCCTCCCCCAGTTTTGTCCCCACGCATGAATAGTGTTCCCTCAAATATGGGGGTATATTATTCATCTCCCCCATTACTATTCATCACCTTTTTATTATTATTTTATTATTTAATCTTCTAATCAATCTCTTTACCTACCTATGTTTATGTAATGTCTTTATAATATTAATTTTACATCTTAACTTTGGTGTATAATTTTGATAAATTAATTTTCGTGCATTTATTATTTTTATGTGAAATTGTATGTTAATTTTATTATAAGTTATAATTGTACAAAAAATATATAATTATCTCAAAAAATGAATGGTGCAAATAAAAAATATTAGATGTTGCTATAATTGAAAGGTGCGAATATAAAATATTAGACATTGTAAAATTGAAAAGTGAAGATTGAAAATACATTAAATTAATTTGATCGTTATGTAATATGTATTTAACTAATCTTGTATCGCAATAATTTCACTTTTATCTGAATTATTTAGTTAATCTATAATAATTGCTTACAAATTATATTATTTAAAATTTATGGAATAGTTTTAATGGAAATTACAAATTAATAAAAATTAAAGATGAAATTTATTTAATGGAAATTAAAAAAGGAAATTGAAATGACAGATAATAATATAATATAGAAGAGAGAAAAGAATATAAAAAAGTTTAGAGAAAAAAATGGGGGAATGGTTGGAGTGAGTTGTCCCCAAAATTGGAAAATCCCCATTTTGGAGACCAAAAATGGGGTAAAGGTTTGCCCTGAAGGAGTCAAGATCAAGAAGACTATATTAGCTATTTAGCTATAGCGCTAGTCTTCTAATTTAGGTTTACTTAGCTTCCTTACTAGTCTAAGGGAATTTGAGTCATCCCTAAATAACACACTAGTATAAATAGCCTTCCTCTCATTTTGAAAGAAAGCTTTTGATGATGGATTGATAAACAAAGACCAAACCTTGAGAGGTTCAGGGTATCTTTTATTTCTCTTTATTTACCAAATCGTAAGATTATCTATGTTAGGTTTATCACGTATGAGTTATGTTCATACTCTAGGATTATCTTTTGTATTTGAATGTTAATTCATTGTTGTAATTGACATATCTTCTAGGGGCTTTGGATTGCAATCTTTACTTAGTTTAATCCATATTTTTTATTAGTATTTTTCTCGATTAGTGTTTATCATAGTAAATTAAGAGGCTAACTAGTTCCTAGTTAGTTTATTTCAACATCTTTTTTCTTCTCTCTCTCTCTCTTTTTTTTTTTTTGATTGAATAAGTTGATGTGATTGAAATTGGTTGAAAATACCTAAACGAGACTATATACAAAATTTGAGCAAGATTAGAAGTGATTTAGACTAGTTTCAGGTAAAAAATCAGGCCTAAAAATCCAACTGCGACATGTGTATATAACATTGTATATCGTGTACATCAGTGTATATCACACACAAGTTTTTAAGGACGTCTATGTATATCACTTTGTATATCGTGTATATAACACAATTTTTTTATGAACGCCCGTGTATATCACATTGTATATCGTATATATAACATAAATTTTTATGGATATACACAAATACACATAATATACATGAGATACCACCAATATACATAGATATATACACGGGTTACAATAGGGGGCACATGTGGAGTCGTCTTGAACTTGAGTTTCAATATGAAATGTGTTATCCAATGAAGGAAAACAGAATTTTAATATTTTTTTTTTAAATACACATTATTATTATGTTATACATATGATATACAAATAATATAATTATTAATTACTGATCAAAAAAGGAAAATAAATTTTTGATATAGCATGTTTAAGCAAGTTTTAAAATATAAAAATAATAAATATAATTGGGGATTAAATAATATTTTGGTATACCAAAGAAAAATATTTTTTGATATACACAAAGAAGAAAATAAACTTATGATATCTATTTTGGTATACACATGTCTGATGTGCTATACACTGTGATATACTAATAATACAATATTTTCCTTGTGATTTAAATTAATATAAAGGCAGCAATAACTATATATATAATATTATATTATTGATATACAAAGAATAATATTATCTATATACAAAGAATGAAAATAATATTTTAATATACATGATATAGACAAAGAAGAATAAAAATAGTTGTGATATACATATTATTTATTGTGATGTACATTTATTGGCTATTTGATGCCAATAACTATAACTTGGACTATTTTCTGCCAATTACATATGAGTATATTGTTATACCATGCTAAAGCCCCCCTTTTTAGTGCTTTTCAACTAAATGAGTGGGTGTGATTGAAATCGGTTAAAAATACCTAAACGAGGCTATACACAAACTTTAAAAAAGATTAGCAATAACTAAGAGAGAAAAATATATTTCAACTTCTTTTTTCTTCTCTCATCCTTTTTTTTTTTTTGGTTGAATGAGTGGATGTGATTGAAATTGATTGAAAATACCTAAACGAGACTATATACAAAACTTGAGCAAGATTAGAAGTTATTTAGACTAGTTTTAGGTAAAAAAATCAGGCGTAAAAATCCAACTGTGACATATGTATATCACGTTGTATATCGTGTACATCAGTGTATATCACACACAAGTTTTTAAGGACGTCTATGTATATCACATTGTATATCGTGTATATAACATAATATTTTTATGGACGCCCGTGTATATCACATTGTATANCAAAAATAACTAAACGAGGCTATATACAAACTTTAAAGAAGATAAGCAAAAACTAAGAGAGAAAAATATATTTCAACTTCTTTTTTCTTCTCTCTTCTTCTTCTTTTTTTTGGGGGGGGGGGGGGNTCGTGTATATCACATTGTATATCGTATATATAACATAAATTTTCATGGATATACCCAGATACACATAATATACATGAGATATCACCAATGTACATAGAGATACACACGGGTTACAATAGGGGACACATGTGGACTCGTCTTGAACTTGAGTTTCAATATGAAATATGTTATCCAAAGAAGGAAATTAAATATTAATATATTTTTTTTATGATATACACATTATTATTATGTTATACACTATGATATACAAATAATATAATTATTAATTATTGATCAAAAAATTGAAACTAAATTTTTGATATAGCATGTTTAAGCAGGTTCTAAAATATAAGAATAATAAATATAGTTGGGGATTAAATAATATATTGGTATGCCAAAGAAAATTATTTTTTGATATACACAAAGAAGAAAAATAAACTTATGATATCTATTTTGGTAAACACATGTCCGATGTACTATACACTGTGATATACAAATAATACAATATTATTATTGTGATATACATTAATATAAAGGCAGCAATAACTATATATATAATTTTAAATTATTGATATACAAAGAATAATATTATATATATACAAAGAATAATTCTATTTATATACAAAGAATGAAAATAAAACTTTAATATACATTATATAGACAAAGAAGAAGAAAAATAGTCGTGATATACATATTATTTATTGTGATGGACATTTATTGGCTATTTGATGCCAATAGCTATAACTAGGACTATTTTCTACCAATTACATATGAGTATGTTGTTATACCATGCTAAAAAACCCCTTTTTAGCGCTTTTCAACTGAATGAGTGGGTGTGATTGAAATTTGTTAAAAATAACTAAACGAGGCTATATACAAACTTTAAAGAAGATTAGCAAAAACTAAGAGAGAAAGATATATTTCAACTTCTTTTTACTTCTCTTTTTTTTTTTTATTTAATGAATGGATGTTATTGAAATTGGTTGGAAATACCTAAACGAGACTATATGCAAGATTTGAGCAAGATTAGAAGTGATTTAGACTAGTTTTAGGTAAAAAAATCAGGCCTAAAAATCCAACAACGACATGTATATATCGTGTACATCAATGTATATCACACAAAAGTTTTAAGGGCATCTATGTATATCACTCTGTATATCGTGTATATAACACAATTTTTTTATGGACGCCCGTGTATATCACATTGTATATCGTATATATAACATAAATTTTCATGGATATACACAGATACACATAATATACACGAGATATCACCAATGTACATAAAAATATACACGGATTACAATAGGGAACGCGTGTGGAGTCGTCTTGAACTTGAGTTTCAATATGAAATGTGTTATCCAAAGAAGGAAAATATAATTTTAATAATTTTTTTTGTTTTGATATACACATTATTATTATGTTATACACTACGATATACAAATAATATAATTATTAATTATTGATCAAAAAAAGGGAAATAAATTTTTGATATAGCATGTTTAAACAAGTTCTAACATATAAAAATAATAAATATAATTGGGGATTAAATAATATTTGGTATACCAAAGAAAATTATTTTTTGATATAAACAAAGAAGAAAAATAAACTTATGATATCTATTTTGATATACACATGTCCGATGTGCTATACACTATGATATACAAATAATACAATATTTTTATTGTGATATACATTAATAAAAAGGCAACAATAACTATATATATAACTTTATATTATTGATATACAAAGAATAATATTATATATATACAAAGAATAATTCTATTTATATAAAAAGAATGAAAATAAAATTTTAATATACATTATATAGACAAAGAAGAAGAAAAATAGCTGTGATATACATATTATTTATTGTGATGTACATTTATTGGCTATTTGATGCCAATAGCTATAATTAGGACTATTTTCTACCAATTACATATGAGTATGTTGTTATACCATGCTAAAAAACCCTCTTTTAGCGCTTTTCAATTGAATGAGTGGGTGTGATTGAAATTTGTTAAAAATACATAAACAAGGCTATATGCAAACTTTAAAGAAGATTAGCAAAAACTAAGAGAGAAAAATATATTTCAACTTCTTTTTTCTTCTCTTTTTTTTTTTGATTGAATGAATGGATATGATTGAAATTGGTTGGAAATACCTAAACGAGACTATATGCAAGATTTGAGCAAGACTAGAAGTGATTTAGACTAGTTTTAGGTAAAAAAATCAGGCCTAAAAATCCAACTGCGACATGTGTATATCACGTTGTATATCGGATACATCAGTGTATATCACACACAAGTTTTTAAGGGCATCTATGTATATCACTTTGTATATAACACAATTTTTTTATGGACGCCCGTGTATATCACATTGTATAACGTATATATAACATAAATTTTCATGGATATAATATAGACGAGATATCACCAATGTACATAGAAATATACACGGGTTACAATAGGGAACACATGTGGAGTCGCCTTGAACTTGAGTTTCAATATGAAATGTGTTATCCAAAGAAGGAAAATATATTTTTAATAATCTTTTTTGTTTTGATATACACATTATTATTATGTTATACACTATGATATATAAATAATATAATTATTAATTATCGATCAAAAAAAGGGAAATAAATTTTTGATATAGCATGTTTAAGCAAGTTCTAACATATAAAAATAATAAATATAATTGTGGATTAAATAATATTTTGGTATACCAAAGAAAATTATTTTTTGATATAAACAAAGAAGAAAAATAAACTTATGATATCTATTTTGGTATACACATGTCCGATGTGCTATACACTATGATATACAAATAATACAATATTTTTATTGTGATATACATTAATAAAAAGGCAACAATAACTATATATATAACTTTATATTATTGATATACAAAGAATAATATTATTTTATATACAAAGAATGAAAATAAAATTTTAATATACATGATATAGACAAAGAGGAAGAAAAATAGTTGTGATATACATATTATTTATTGTGATGTACATTTATTGGCTATTTGATATCAATATCTATAACTAGGACTACTTTTTGCCAATTACATATGAGTATGTTGTTATACCATGTTAAAGTCCCATTTTTAGTGCTTTTCAATTGAATGAGTGGGTGTGATTGAAATTTCTTAAAAATACCTAAACGAGGCTATATACAAACGTTAAAGAAGATTCGCAAAAACCAAGAGAGAGAAATATATTTCAACTTCTTTTTTCTTCTCTCTTCTTCTTCTTTTTTTTAATTGAATGAGTGGATGTGATTGAAAATACCTAAGCGAGACTATATACCAAACTTGAGCAAGATTAAAAGTGATTTATACTAGTTTCAGGTAAAAAATCAAGCCTAAAAATCCAACTGCGACATGTGTATATAACATTGTATATCGTGTACATCAGTGTATATCACACACAAGTTTTTAAGGACGTCTATGTATATCAATTTGTATATCGTGTATATAACACAATTTTTTTATGGACGCGCGTGTATATCACATTGTANATACCTGACCGCGTTCGTAGGCCTCGACGTCCCTTCTATCCTTATTTTTCTTTCTTATTTCTTTATATCTTATAGACAGTGATGTATAGGAGCATTCCACACTGTATCTAGAGCTTGTGACTTGTTATTTAGTTCGGGTTTGGGTATTGTACATGTTAAGCAATATATATATATATATATATATACCTGTTGATGTTGAGATTTTAGTCATTATTTATACATGATATAGACAAAGAAGAAGAAAAATAGTTGTGATATACATATTATTTATTGTGATGTACATTTATTGGCTATTTGATGCCAATATCTATAACTAGGACTATTTTCTGCCAATTACATATGAGTATGTTGTTATACCATGCTAGAGCCCCCTTTTTAGCGCTTTTCAATTGAATGAGTGGGTGTGATTGAAATTGGTTCAAAATACCTAAACGAGGCTACATACAAACTTTAAAGAAAATTAGCAAAAACTAAGAGAGAAAAATAATTTTCAACTTCTTTTTTCTTCTCTCTTCTTCTTCATTTTTTTTGATTGAATGAGTGGATGTGATTGAAATTGTTTGAAAATACCTAAACGAGACTATATACAAAATTTGAACAAGATTAGAAGTGATTTAGACTTGTTTCAAGTAAAAAATGAGGCCTAAAAATCCAACTGCGACACATGTATATAACGTTGTATATCGTTTACATCAGTGTATATCACACACAAATTTTTAAGGACGCCTATGTATATCACTTTGTATATTGGGGCATATAACACAAATTTTGTATGGACACCCGTGTATATCACATTGTATATCGTATATATAACATAAATTTTCATAGATATACACAGATACACATAATATACATGAGATATCACCAATGTACATAGAAATATACACGGGTTACAAATACATGCGGAGTAGTCTTGAACTTGAGTTTCAATATGAAAGGTGTTATATAAAGAAGCAAAATAGAATTTTAATTTTTTTTATGATATACACATTATTATTATGTTATACACTATGATATACAAATAATATATTATTAATTATTGATCAAAAAAAGGAAAATAAATTTTTGATATGGCATGTTTAAGCAAGTTCTAAAATAAAAAAATAATAAATATAATTGGGGACTAAATAATATTTTGGTATACCAAAGAAAATTATTTTTTGATATACACAAAGAAGAAAAATAAACTTATGATATCTATTTTGGTATACACATGTCCGATGTGCTATACACTGTGATATACAAATAATACAATATTTTTATTGTGATATACGTTAATATAAAGGCAGAAATAACTATATATATAAATTTATATTATTGATATACAATGAATAATAGTATTTATATACAAAGAATGAAAATAAAATTTTAATATACATGATATAGATAAAGAAGAATAAAAATAGTTGTGATATACATATTATTTATTGTGAAGTACATTTATTGGCTATTTGATGCCAATATATAACTAGGACTATTTTCTGCCAATTACATATGAGTATGTTGTTATACCATGCTAAATTCCCCCTTTTTAGCACTTTTCAATTGAATGAGTGGTTGTGATTGAAATTGGTTAAGAATATCTAAACGAGGCTATATACAAACTTTAAAGAAGATTAGCAAAAACTAAGAGAGAAAAATATATTTCAATTTTTTTTCTTCTCTCTTCTTCTTTTTTTTGGTTGAATGAGTGAATGTGATTGGAATTGGTTGAAAATACCTAAACTACAAAATTTGAGCAAGATTAGAAGTGATTTAGACTAGTTTCAGGTAAAAAAATTAGGCCTAAAAATACAACTGCGACATGTGTATATCACGTTGTATATCATATACATCAGTGTATATCACACACAAGTTTTTAAGGACATCTCTGTATATCACTTTGTATATCGTATATATCACACAATTTTTTTGTGGACGTCCCTGTATATCACATTGTATATCGTATATATAACATAAATTTTCGTGGTTATGCATAGATACACATAATATACCCGAGATATCACCAATGTACATAGAGATATACACGGGTAACAATAGGGAACACATGTGGAGTCGTCTTGAACTTGAGTTTCAATATGAAATGTGTTATCCTAAGAAAGAAAACACAATGTAAATATTTTTTTTTGATATACACGTTATTATTATGTTATACACTATGATATACAAATAATATAATTATTAATTATTGATCAAAGAAAGGAAAATAAAATTTTGATATATAGCATGTTCAAGCAAGTTCTAAAATATATAAATGATAAATATAATTGGGGATTAAATAATATTTTGGTATACTAAAGAAAATAATTTTTTGATATACACAAAGATTAAAAACAAACTCAACTCTCTCTAAAATTAGTAGAAAAATGACCCCAAATGAAGCCCAAAGCCTATATATTAAAATGGGGTCGTGTTATAAAAATAGGAAAAATAAGCCTCCGAAATCGGGTCTGCGGTCACATAATGGACCGCAAAACAGGAATGTGGGTCGCAAAATGCATCACGGAACTGGTGCCCGAAATTGGGCTACACTGGTCCAGTTTTCGACCAGATTTGCGGTCGCAGATCCATTATGCGGACCGCATAATGGTTTTGCGATCGCAGAACTGACACATGATTGCATTTTTCCAGCCTTTGGTAATTTGATCATAACTTTGTGTAGGNAAAATATACTTCAACATCTTTTTTCTTCTCTCTTCTTCTTCTTCTTCTTTTTTTTTTTTTTTGATTGAGTGAGTGGATGTTATTGAAATTGGTTGAAATACCTAAAAGAGACTATATACAAAATTTGAGCAAGATTATAAGTGATTTAGACTAGTTTCAGGTAAAAAATCTGCGACTGTGTATATCACGTTGTACATCAGTGTATATCACACACAAGTTTTTAAGGGCGTCTATGTATATCACTTTGTACATCGTATATATAACACAATTTTTTTATGGACGCTCGTGTATATCACATTGTATATCATATATATAACATAAATTTTTATGGATATACACAGATACACATAATATACACGAGATATCACCAATGTACATAGAGATATACACGGGTTAAAATAGGGAACACATGTGGAGTCGTCTTGAACTTGAGTTTCAATTTGAAATGTGTTATCCAAAGAAGTAAAATATAATTCTAATAATTTTTATTGTTTTGATATACGCATTATTATTATGTTATACACTATGATGCAAATAATATAATTGTTAATTATTGATCAAAAAAAGGAAAATAAATTTTAAATATAACATGTTTAAGCAAGTTCTAAAATATGAAAATAATAAATATAATTGGGGATTAAATAATATTTTGCTATACCAAAGAAAATTATTTTTTTATATACACAAAGAAGAAAAATAAACTTATGATATCTAATTTGGTATACACATGTCCGATGTGCTATACACTGTGATATACAAATAATACAATATTTTTATTGTAATATACATTAATAGAAAGGAAGCAATAACTATATATATAATTTTATACTATTGATATACAGAAAATAATATTATTTATATACAAAGAATGAAAATAAAATTTTAATATACATGATATAGACAAAGAAGAAGAAAAATAGTTGTGATATATGTATTATTTATTGTGATGTACATTTATTGACTATTTGATGCCAATTACATACGAGTAAGTTGTTACACCATGCTAAAGCCTCCCCTTTTTAGCGCTTTTCAACTAAATGAGTGGGTGTGATTGAAATTGGTTAAAGATAGCAAAAGGAGGCTATATACAAACTTTAAAGAAGATTAGCAAAAACTAAGAGAGAAAAATATATTTCAACATCTTTTTTCTTCTCTCTTCTTCTTCTTCTTCTTTTTTTTTATTGAATGAGTGGATGTTATTGAAATTGGTTGAAAAACCTGAATGAGACTATATACAAAATTTGAGCAAGATTATAAGTGATTTAGACTAGTTTCAGGTAAAAAATCTGCGACATGTGTATATCACGTTGTATATCGTGTACATAAGTGTATATCACACACAAGTTTTTAAGGGCGTCTATGTATATCAATTTGTATATCGTGTATATAACACAATTATTTTATGGACGCCCGTGTATATCACATTGTATATCGTATATATAACATAAATTTTCATGGATATACACAGATACACATAATATACCGAGATATCACCAATGTACATAGAGATATACACGGGTTATAATAGGGAACACATGTGGAGTCGTCTTGAACTTGAGTTTCAATATGAAATGTGTTATCCAAAGATGGAAAATATAATTTTAATAATTTTTTTTTGTTTTGATATACACATTATTATTATGTTATGCACTATGATACAAATAATATAATTATTAATTATTGATCAAAAAAAGGAAAATAAATTTTAAATATAGCGTGTTTAAGCAAGTTCTAAAATATGAAAATAATAAATATAATTGGGGATTAAATAATATTTTGGTATACCAAAGAAAATTATTTTTTGATATACACAAAGAAGAAAAATAAACTTGTGATATCTAATTTGGTATACACATGTCCGATGTGCTATACACTGTGATATACAAATAATACAATATTTTTATTGTGATATACATTAATAGAAAGACAGCAATAACTATATATATAATTTTATATTATTGATATACAGAAAATAATATTATTTATAAACAAAGAATGAAAATAAAATTTTAATATACATGATATAGACAAAGAAGAAGAAAAATAGTTGTGATATACATATTATTTATTGTGATGTACATTAATTGGCTATTTGATGCCAATATCTATAACTAGGACTATTTTCTGCCAATTACATATGAGTATGTTGTTATACCATGCTAAAGCCCCATTTTGGGGGGAAGTGCACGGTCTGCTCATGTCCTTAACTTTTGTACTTAACTTCAGGACTTCAGGACTACATGTCCTTAACTTTTGAACTTGTAACTCTAAGTTTAGGACTTCAGGACTACATGTCCTTAACTTTTGAACTTGGAACTCTAAGTTTAGGACTTCAAGGCTACATGTCCTTAACTTTTGAACTTGGAACTCAAACTTCATGACCAAGTGTCACGACCCGGATTTTCCACCCTCGGGAGTCGTGATGGCGCCTACTCGTAGTAGCTAGGAAAGCCATTTTAATTACTTTTCCATTAATGCACAAATCTTTTTAACAATTTATGGCAACAATATAAAACAATGAAATTAAATTATAGCGGAAGTCTTAATTATAGAAACTGAATAAAATACGGAGTAGTCAATATAAGCCTCTACCCAAGACTGGAGTCACAATTCTCACGAACTGCTAAGAATTTCTAAATTCAAGGGTCTGAAAGAAGACATAAGCTGTTTGTCTCGAATACAAGGAGGCAACAGTCTAAAAGAGAGACTAAGAGAGAGACGTCGGGCCTGCGGACGCCTGCAAGGCTACCTCAGGTCTCACGATACTGAAAGCCTGCTCCCGTGCTAATGCTGCTGCTGCTGCTCGAAACCTGGGCCTGTGCAAAAAAATGCACAGAGTGTAGCATCAGCACAACCGACCCCATGTGCTGGTAAGTGTCTAGCCTAACCCCGGCGAAGTAGTGACGAGGCTAGACCAGACTACCACATAAACCTGTGCAACTTCATATATATATATATATATATATATATATATATATATATATATATATATATATATATATATATATGCAGCGGAATCGAAATACAAAACAGATAAACAATATGGGAGGGAAAACATGCCGTGGGGAGTATAATAAGAGTCGTCCAGTAATAAAGGAATGCAGCACAAGTCAATATAGTATGTAATGAAACAGAACTCAACCAGTGCACGGCATCACCCGTGCTTTTACTCTCGTCCTCACCAAGCAATAACATGTGCACGGCATCACCCTTCGTGTTTTTACTCTCATTCCTCACATAATTCAATAGAATCGGCACGGAATGGTACATCGTGCGGCACGACATCACCCGTCGTGCTTTAACACTCTTTCTCATAATAAGCAAACAATGCACGGCATCACCCTTCGTGCTTTACACTCTTTCCTTACCATAAACAAACGGTGCACGGCATCACCCTTCATGCTTTAACACTCTTCCTCACCCAATCAACAATCACAAACAAGGGCAAGGGAATAAATAAACAATAACGAAAATTTCGGCAAGGGAACACAAACAACAATTTAAAAACCCGGCAAGGGTACAATATCAATAACCAACAACGTCCCGGCAAGGGAATAAATCATTAACTCTTTTCTTTCTTTCACTTTCATCTCATAGTTCACATTATCACTTGAGCGAATGCTCCAAAGAGTTACTTATCTCATATACCTTCACAATTTGTATTTCAACCCGAGCCAATGCTCCACGAAGTTTCAAGATCACAATTTCTTTCACAAGGTCTTTACAACAAATAGAAGTCATCATTTAAGCATGGAAGGCATAACAACAACCAAACTATTCGCAAATAAGGACTCACGGTCATGCTAGACACCAATGTATAGATACTCGTCACCATGCCTATACATCGTACTCGACAATTAGCAAGTTCCAAATAAGACTCAACTCCTATTCCTCAAGCTAGGGTTAAACCAAACACTTACCTCGATGCCTTGAACTCAACTCAAGCCTCAACTATGGCTTTACCCTGAAATTCCACCTCCAACCCGCTCGAATCTAGCCATGAATTAATTAATTTTCATTAATAAACACTAAATGAATCAATTTGAATGCATAAAAATGAATTTCCCATAGTTTTTCCCAAAAATTCCTAAATCGCCCCCGGGCCCACATGGTCAAAACCCGAGGTTCGAACCAAAACCCGGTTATCCATCCCCCACGAACTCAAATATGCAATTTGTTTTAAAATCGGACCTCAAATTGAGGTCCAAATCCCCAATTTATAGAAAACCTACGTTCTACCCAAAACCCCCAATTTCTCCCATGAAAATCATTGATTTTAAGTTGAAAACATGTTAAATGATGTTAATGATTGAAAGAGTTAAGTAAAAACCGACTTACAAATGATTTGGGATGAAACTTGTTCTTGAAAAATCGCCTAAGGAGTTGTACTTTGAAAGTGGGGTGAAAAATAGTCTAAAATTCGACTAAGTATAAAATTTGCTCGGCTGCGGATATGGGAAATGCGAAGTTGGGTTCGCAATTGCGAACCCTGCAGGCTTGGGAAATGCGACATTACTGTTCGCATTTGCGAACATAGGCCAACCAGGGGACCTTCGCATTTGCGAATTGGGTCTCGCATTTGCGAACCAGTGACCATCGCATTTGCGACGTTTGACTTCGCATTTGCGAACCTTGGCCAGCCTAGGCTGGTTTCGCATTTGCGAACCAGCCTTCACATTTGCGATAGCTGGACCTTCGCATTTGCGAACTCTGGCTTGGCAAATGCGAATCCTGCAGATCAGCTGATACCAGATTTTTTCAAAATGAGAAATGCAATCCGACACCTATCCAAAACTCACCCGAGCCCTCGGGACTCCAAACCAAATATGCACACAACCTCAATAACATCCTACGGACTTACTCGCGCGATCAAATCGCCAAAATAACATAAAAAACAACGGATCATACCTCAAAATCCCTAGTTTTTCTTCAAACTTCGTAAACTTTCAAATTTAGAGTTTTAATTCTGAAACACGTCAAACGACGTCCAATTTCAACCAAACTTCACAGAAAGCGCTTAAACCATATATAAGACTTGTACCGGGCGCCGGAACCAAAATATGGGCCCGATACCACAGTCTTTTAATCAAATTTCATTTCCAATTTCCTTAATAATTTCAGAAAAATAATTTTACTCAAAAATTCATTTCTCGGGCTTGGAACCTCGGAATTCGATTCCGGGCATACGCCCGAGTCCCATATTTTTCTACGGACCCTCCGGGATCGTCAAATCAAGGGTCCGGGTCCGTTTACCCAAAATGTTGACCGAAGTCAAATATATTCATATTAATATCAAAATTTAGCATTTTTCACACAGAATTCATATTTAAGCTTTCCGGTTATGCGCCTGGACTGCGCCCGCAAATCGAGGCAACTCTGAATGAGGTTTTCGAGGCCTCGGAAGCAGGGAATGAATAAGAAAACAGGTGATGACCCTTTTGGGTCGTCACATTCTCCACCTCTAAAACAACCGTTCGTCCTCGAATGGACAAAAGAAAGAAGTACCTGAGTTGGGGAAAAGATGAGGATAACGACTCCGCATGTCAGACTCGGACTCCCAGGTCGATGCCTTAGGAGGCTGACCTCTCCACTGAACACGAACAGAAGGGAAACTCTTGGATCTCAACTGACGAATCTGCCGGTCCAGAATAGCTACCGGCTCCTCCTCATAGGACAAATCCTTGTCCTACTGGACAGTGCTGAAGTCTAACACGTGGGCTGGATCGCCGTGATACCTCCGAAGCATGGATACATGAAAAACTGGATGCACGGCTGGTAAGCTAGGCGGCAATGCAAGTCTATAAGCCACCTCTCCCACTCGATCAAGAATCTCAAACGGACCAATGTACCTAGGGCTAAGCTTGCCCTTCTTCCCAAATCTCATCACGCCCTTCATAGGCGACACTCGGAGCAATACCCGCTCACCAACCATGAAAGCTACATCTCGAACCTTACGATCTGCATAGCTCTTTTGCCTGGACTGAGCTGAACGAAGCCTATCGTGAATGATCCTGACCTTGTCCAAGGCCTCCTGAACCAAATCCGTACCTATCAACCTAGCCTCTCCCGGCTCAAACCATCCAATCGGAGACCGACACCGCCTACCATACAAAGCCTCATAAGGAGCCATCTGGATGCTCGACTGGTAGCTGTTGTTTTAGGCAAACTCCGCTAAAGGCAAGAACTGATCCCATGAACCTCCAAAGTCCAAAATCTGAATAGTCCACTCGGACTGACTGTCCGTCTGGAGATGGAATGCTGTGCTCAACTCCACCCGTGTGCCCAACTCTTGCTGAACTGCTCTCCAGAAGCGCGAGGTAAACTCCTCCAGCTTGAGAAGTGGCTGGTGCTACCGGAAGCAATCCTGCTCGGGTGACACTTTCCATGAGGCCCGCCAACCGGACCAAAGCGTCCTGAAGAACTGGGTAGCAATAAACCCCTCTGGGACCTGAGCTGGGCCCACCGGAACTGCTGCGGCTGGGGCCGGAACCTCCTCCTCAAAGTCAACCTGAGGCTCCGCCGCTGGTGCTGCTGCTTGGGGCTGAGCTCTGCCCCTACCTCGGCCTCTAGCACGGCCTCGTCCTCGCCCTCTGCCCCTAGCGGGAGCTGCCTGGGGCTCGGACTGCTGATCGGTAGATGAAGAAGCGCGTGTTCTCGCCATCTGCAAACAGAGTAGAAATCCAATTAGCATTGAGAAACAGAACCGCACGACTAGAAAGAACAAATGTGAAACTTTTCCTAACTCTGTAGCCTCAGGAGATAAATACAGACGTCTCCGTACCGATCCCTCAGACTCTACCAAGTTTGTCCGTAAGTTGTGAGACCTATGTAACCTAGTGCTCTGATACCAACTTGTCACGACCCGGATTTCCCACCCTCGGGAGTCGTGATGTCGCCTACTCGTAGTAGCTAGGCAAGCCATTTTAATTACTTTTCCATTAATACACAAACCTTTTTAAGAATTTATGGCAACAATATAAAATAACGAAATTAAATAATAGTGGAAGTCTTAACTATAGAAACTGAATAAAATACGGAGTAGTCAATATAAGCCTCTACCCAAGATTGGAGTCACAATTCTCACGAACTGCTAAGAATTTCTAAATACAAGGGTCTGAAAGAACACATAAGCTGTTTGTCTCGAATACAAGGAGGCAACAGTCTAAAAGAGAGAATAAGAGAGAGACGCCGGGCCTGCGGACGCCTGCAAGGCTACCTCGGGTCTCACGATACTGAAAGCCTGCTCCCGTCCTAATGCTGCTGCTGCTGCTCGAAACCTGGGCCTGTGCAAAAAAATGCACAGAGTGTAGCATCAGCACAACCGACCCCATGTGCTGGTAAGTGTCTAGCCTAACCCCGACGAAGTAGTGACGAGGCTAGACCAGACTACCACATAAACTGTGCAACTTCATATATATATATACAGCGGAATCGAAATACAAAACAGATAAACAATATGGGAGGGGAAACATGCTGTGGGGAGTATAATAAATTCCAAATAAGAGTCGTCCAGTAATAAAGGAATATAACACAACTGAATAGTATGTAATGAAACAGAACTCAACCAGTGCACGACATCACCCTTCGTGCTTTTACTCTCGTCCTCACCAAGCAATAACATGTGCACGGCATCACCCTTCGTGCTTTTACTCTCATTCCTCACATAATTAAATAGAATCGGCATGGAATGGTACATCGTGCGGCACGACATCACCCTTCGTGCTTTAACACTCTTTCTCATAATAAGCAAACAATGCACGGCATCACCCTTCGTGCTTTACACTCTTTCCTTACCATAAACAAACGGTGCACAACATCACCCTTCGTGCTTTAACACTCTTCCTCACCCAATCAACAATCACAAACAGGGGCAAGGGAATAAATAAACAATAACGAAAATCCCGGCAAGGGAACACAAACAACAATTAAAAAACCCGGCAAGGGTACAATATCAATAACCAACAACGTCCCGGCAAGGGAATAAATCATTAACTCTTTTCTTTCTTTCACTTTCATCTCATAGTTCACATTATCACTTGAGCCAATGCTCCAAAGAGTTACTTATCTCATATACCTTCACAATTTGTATTTCAACCCGAGCCAATGCTCCACGAAGTTTCAAGATCACAATTTCTTTACAACATATAGAAGTCATCATTTAAGCATGGAAGGCATAACAACAACCAAACTATTCGCAAATAATGACTCACGGTCATGCTAGCCAATGTATAGATACTCGTCACCATGCCTATACATCGTACTCGACAAGTAGCAAGTTCCAAATAAGGCTCAACTCCTATTCCCTCAAGCTAGGGTTAAACCAAACACTTACCTCGATGCCTTGAACTCAACTCAAGCCTCAACTATGGCTTTACCCCGAAATTCCACCTCCAACCCGCTCGAATCTAGCCACAAATTACTTAATTACATTAATAAACACTAAATGAATCAATTTGAATGCATAAAAATGAATTGCCCAAAGTTTTTCCCAAAAATTCCAAAATTGCCCCCGGGCCCACGTGGTCAAAACCCGAGGTTCGAACCAAAATCCGGTTACCCATTCCCCCACGAACTCAAATATATAATTTATTTTAAAATCGGACCTCAAATTGAGGTCCAAATCCCTATTTTATAGAAAACCTAGGTTCTACCCAAAACCCCCAATTTCTCCCATGAAAATTATTGATTTTAAGTTGAAAACATGTTAAATGATGTTAATGATTGAAAGAGTTAAGTAAAAATTGACTTACAAATGATTTGGGATGAAACTTGTTCTTGAAAAATCGCCTAAGGAGTTGTACTTTGAAAGTGGGTTGAAAAATGGTCTAAAATTCGACTATGTATAAAATTTGCTGGGCTGCGGATATGGGAAATGCGAAGTTGGGTTCGCAATTGAGAACCCTGCAGGCTTGGGAAATGCGACATTACTGTTCGCATTTGCGAACACAGGCCAACCAGGGGATTTGCGAATTGGGTCTCGCATTTGCGAACCAGTGACCATCGCATTTGCGACGTTTGACTTCGCATTTGCGAACCTTGGCCGGCCTAGGCTGGTTTCGCATTTGCGATGGCTGGACATTCGCATTTGCGAACTCTGGCTTCGCAAATGCGAATCCTGCAGATCAGCTGATACTAGATTTTTCCAAAATGAGAAATGCAATCGACACCTATCCAAAACTCGCCCGAGCTCTCGGGGCTCCAAACCAAATATGCACACAACCTCAATAACATCCTACGGACTTAGTCGCGCGATCAAATCGCCAAAATAACATCAAAAATAACGAATCATACCTCAAAATCCCTAGTTTTTCTTCAAACTTCATAAACTTTCAAATTTAGAGTTTTAAGTTCGAAACACGTCAAACGACATCCAATTTCAAACTTCACAGAAAGCGCTTAAACCATATATAAGACTTGTACCGGGCGCCGGAACCAAAATACGGGCCCGATACCACAGTCTTTTAATCAAATTTCATTTACAATTTCCTTAATAATTTCAGAAAAACAATTTTACTCAAAAATTCATTTCTCGGGCTTGGAACCTCGGAATTCGATTCCGGGCATACGCCCGAGTCCCATATTATTATACGGACCCTCCGGGACCGTAAAATCAAGGGTCCGGGTCCGTTTACCCAAAATGTTGACCGAAGTCAAATATATTCATATTAATATCAAAATTTAACATTTTTCACACAGAATTCATATTTAAGCTTTTCGGCTATGCGCCCGGACTGCGCACGCAAATCGAGGCAACCCTAAATGAGGTTTTCGAGGCATCGGAAGCACGAAATGAATAAGAAAACAGGTGATGACCCTTTTGGGTCGTCACACCAAGCGTCCTTAACTTTTGAACTTGTAAGTCAAAGTTAAGGACCTATTGTCCTTAACTTTTGAACTTGTAACTGTAAGTTAAGGACTGCTTGTCCTTAACTTTTGAACGTGTAACTGTAAGTTAAGGACTGTCTGTCCTTAACTTTTGAACTTGGAAATCAAAGTTAAGGACCTATTGTCCTTAACTTTAGAACTTGTAACTGTAAGTTAAGGACTGCTTGTCCTTAACTTTAGAACTAGTAACTGTAAGTTAAGGACTGTCTGTCCTTAACTTTTGAACTTGTGTCCTTAACTATTGAACTTAACTTTAGGACTTCAAGACTACATTTCCTTAACTTTTGAACTTGAAACTCTAAGTTCAGGACCATTCCTTAACTTTTGAATTTAACTTTAGGACTTCAGGACTACATGTCCTTATCTTCTGGGAAGGAATTGCATTTACTGTTTACTCATCACTCTTTTTCTTATTTTCACAACTTTTAGATCTAAAAATAAATTCAAGGAGCTAAGAGCAAATAAACCCTATTGCTTTAGACTCACTAGAAAGAATAATAATCAGCACACCGATTCTGCCACAAGAGAAATGGCAGAAGCATAATAGCTTCAACGTCAACCAAATTTTAAACAAAAAAGTAGAGACGAATCTAAAATCTTCACGAAAACTCCCATAAAACGTTATTTCCGAGAAAACTCCACTGAGGTCCATTTCTAACATGCTTCGACACAGCAGCGATTTGTGCTAAGAGAACACCAGAGAATACGAAGTCTTTATGTTTTGAATGCATCAGTGTATTTTCGTTTGGGAAGGAAAAGGTAACACAATCTTTTCATATTAATTTTAATAGACTAGTGGCTACTATTGCTAAGCATTAAAAATGCTGGATAAAAAGTAAATACCAGCTTAAACAGTGGCTACCCCACGCCATTTCTACCCATTTTTTAGCGCTTTTCAATTGAATGAGTGGGTGTGATTGAAATTGGTTAAAAATACCTAAACGAGGCTATATACAAACTTTAAAGAATATTAGCAAAAATTAAGAGAGAAAAATATATTTCAACTTCTATTTTCTTCTCTTTTTTTTTGATTGAATAAATGGATGTGATTGAAATTGGTTGAAAATACCAAAACGAGACTATATACAAAATTTGAGCAAGACTAGAAGTGATTTAGACTAGATTCAGGTAAAAATTCAGGCCTAAAAATCCAACTGCGACATGTGTATATCACATTGTACATCGTGTACATCAGTGTAAATCACACACAAGTTTTTAAGGACGTCTATGTATATCACTTTGTATATCGTGTATATAACACAATTTTTTTATGACGCCCGTGTATTTCACATTGTATATCATAAATATAACATAACTTTTCATGGATATACGCAGATACACATAATATACACGAGATATCACCAATGTACATAGAGATATACGCGGGTTACAATAGGGGGCACATGTGGAGTCGTCTTGAACTTGAGTTTAAATATGAAATGTGTTATCCAAAGAAGGAAAACAGAATTTTAATAATTTTTTTTTGTTATACACATCATTATTATGCTATACACTATGATATACAAATAATATAATTATTAATTATTGATCAAAGAAAGGAAAATAAATTTTTGATATAGCATGTTTAAGCAAGTTCTAAAATATAAAAATAATAAATATAATTGGGGATTAAATAATATTTTGGTATACCAAAGAAAATTATTTGATATACACAAAGAAGAAAAATAAACTTATGATATCTATTTTGGTATACACATGTCCGATGTGCTATACATTGTGATATACAAATAATATAATATTTTTATTATGATTTAAATTAATATAAAGGCAGCAATAACTATATATATAATTTTTTATTATTGATATACAAAGAATAATATTATTTATATACAAAGAATAAAAATAAAATTTTAATATACATGATATAGACAAAGAAGAATAAAAATAGTTGTGATGTACATATTATTTATTGTGATGTACATTTATTGGCTATTTGATGCCAATAACTATAACTAGGACTATTTTCTGCCAATTGCATATGAGTATGTTGTTATACCATGCTAAAGTCCCCTTTTTAGGTTTTTTTTTATTAAATGAGTGGTGTGATTGAAATTGGTTAAAAATACCTAAACGAGACTATATGCAAACTTTAAAAAAGATTAGCAAAAACAAAGAGAGAAAAATATATTTCAACTTCTTTTTTCTTCTCTTTTTTTTTCGATTGAATGATTGGATGTGATTGAAATTGATTGAAAATACCTAAACGAGACTATATACAAAATTTGAGCAAGATTAGAAGTGATTTAGACTAGTTTCAGGTAATAAATCAGGCCTAAAAATCCAACTGCTGCATGTGTATATCACGTTGTATATCGTGTACATCAGTGTATATCACACACAAGTTTTTAAGGACGTCTATGTATATCACTGTGTATATCGTGTATATAACATAATTTTTGTATGGACGCCCGTGTATATCACATTGTATATCGTACATATAACATAAATTTTCATGGATATAAAGAGATACACATAATATACATGAGATATCACCAATGTACATAGAGATATACACGGGTTACAATAGGGGACACATGTGGAGTCGTCTTGAACTTGAGTTTCAATATGAAATGTGTTATCCAAAGAAGGAAAATTGAATTTTAATAATTATTTTTGATGTACACATTATTATTATGTTATACACTATGATATACAAATAATATGATTATTAATGATTGATCAAAAAAAGGAAAATAAATTTTTGATATAGCGTGTTTAAGCAAGTTCTAAAATATGAAAATAATAATATAATTGGGGATTAAATAATATTTTGGTATACTAAAGAAAATTATTTTTTGATATACACAAAGAAGAAAAATAAACTTATGATATATATTTCGGTATACACATGTCCGATGTGCTATACACTGTGATACACAAATAATACAATATTTTTATTGTAATATATATTAATATAAAGGCAACAATAACTATATATTTAATTTTATATTATTGATATACAAAGAATAATATTATTTATATACAAAGAATGAAAATAAAATTTTAATATACATGATATAGACAAAGAATAAGAAAAATAGTTGTGATATACATATTTATNGCACGACAAGAATTTCAAGAATGTGAAGTTTTTCCTAAGGGTTCTGCAGCCTCTCGAGGATAAGTACATACGTCTCCGTACCGATCCGCCAGACTCTACTAAACCTGCTCATGACTCGTGAGACCTAGTAACCTAGGCTTTGATACCAACTTGTCATGACCCAATTCCCACGCGGTCGTGATGGCGCCTCTCGTGAAGACAAGGCCAGCCAACAGAACAATCAACACTACTCTTGACAATATCTTAGCATAAACAGGTTTAAACCATAGATACTGATTAATCGTAAGTGCAGAAATAAACGTAACATAACGGGGAAAAACCATCCCAACCTCAGCCTGATGATCGGGGTGTCACAAGTCACGAGCTACTACAGAGTTGGTGAAAATACTACAAGTCTGGAAACATAGTCTGAAGATGAATAAAATATGCAGAAGATAAGGAAGAAAACGGGGCTGTGGACGTCGACAGCTACCTCGTCTCTCCTAGTCCGCCTGGTCTGGAAGGAAATCAGCGCTCAGGTACGAACTCAGCAGTGCCTGTCTCTGCACACATGGTGCAGGAAGTAATGTGAGTACTCCGACCCAGTGAGTAATAAAATTAAATAACGACTGAGAACATAAAATCCCACAAGGGCACAAATAATGCTATCTCAAGCAGCAACATCAGATAAACAGTAGAAACCAGTGAAATATAGGAAGAAAATCTCTTTGAAAACAATTAATAAAACAAGTATGCTCAAGTATGGTCAGCCATTGTTACCTGACCAAACGCGTATTACAGTGCCATTAATTACCACTGGTCAGTTATTGTTACCTGACTGGTCAGTCATTGTTACCTGACCAAACGCGTATAACAGTGTCATTGTTACCACTGTTCAATAATTAATCACTCTAGATGGGTACCCGCGCTCACTGTGGGTGTGCAGACTCCGGAGGGGCTCCTACAGCCCAAACGCTATCAACAAGGCCTGAAAGCCTGAACAGTATCAATACGAGGCCTGAAAGCCTCCTCACCTCACTCATCATGCCCTCACATAAGGCCCTCGGCCTCAATCAGTTCAGAAATAGTCAACAGCCCCTCGGGCAACAGTAAAGCAATGATACTCAGCTCAAACAATAGTTCAAATATCAGTTTAAAACTCCAAGTTTGAGTAAATATGGCTGAGTTCAAGAAAACAGTGTAAATCACATGGACTGAGTTCAAATAATATTTCAAACAATGAGGAAAACAGTGATGATAGTTCATAAAGAGTTCAAACAGTCGGCAATAAGCCCAAATATGGCAATACGCCCAAATCATAGTGAAAACAACAAGTCATTGCTAATACGCGGTAAAATATCATCCGGACTGGACCAAGTCACAGTCCCCAATAGTAAATGACCCTGCGCTCGTCATAGGACGCGTGTCTCATCTCAACGTAGCACCAAGTTGTGCAAGTCCGGGGTTTTCAAACCCTCAGAACATCATTTAAAATCATTACTCACCTCTAGCCGGCCAAAAGTCTAGCTCGCTATGCTTTTTCCCCTCGAATCGACCTCCTCGCGCGTCGGATCTGATCAAAACCACAAGGAATACATCACAATAGGCTAATGGATTATAATCCAATCGAAACGACTCGAAAATATCAAAAATCACGAAGTTGGCAAAACCCGAGCCCCGGGCCCACTTCTCGAAAAATTACAAAATTTACATCGCCGGATTCCTCGTCTCGCCACGAGTCTATACATATCAAATTCATCAAAATCGGAGTTCAAATGCCTCTTCAAGTTCCAATTTTACATTCCAAAAAACCAAGCCCTAGTTCTTCTAATTTTTACCCAAGTTTCTAAGAATTAAAGGTTGATTCTTCAAATAAATAGCGTTTCTAGGTCACGAGACTTACCTCCAATCAATTCCTGTCAAAAACCTCTTCAATTCCTACCAAAAAGCTCTTGAGGTGGTTCAAAAATGGAGGAAATATCAAATGGGTCGCGGATGAAATGTCCTTAATTAACCCTTCTGTGATGCCAGTTTCTTCTATGCGAACGCGAAGGCACTCTCGCGTTCGCGATGAACAAAAATTTCCACAGACTAATTTTTACTCTACGCGAACGCGTAGCACCAGACGCGAACGCGATGCACTCCCAGCCCCTCTTACGCGAACGCGACTTCACCATCTCGAACGCGATGAATAACCAAGCTGGGCCCCCAGACTCCTCCTACGCGAACGCGGGGTCCCACCCGCGAACGCGATGACCAACAGAATCAGGCCTACGCGAACGCGGCCTATGCCATGTGAACGCGAAGGCAAAATTATGCCTGCAACAGCTGCTGAAAATCTGCAACACTCCAAGTCAAATTTTCTTCCGTTTGATCACCCGAAATCACCCCGAGGCCCCCGGGACCTCAACCAAAAACACCAACCTACCCCCAAAACATCATACGAACTTGTTCCAATCATCAAAACACGTCAAACAACACGAAAATCATCAATTCACCATGAATTCAAGCCTGAGTTTATCAAATTCTTCCGAAACTCATATTCGATCAAAAACCCAACCAAACGACGTCCAAATGACTTGAAATTTTACCCGCACATCCAAAATCACCTAACGAAGCTACTGCAACTCTCGGAATTCCATTCCGACCCCCGGATCAAAATCTCACCTACCAACCGGAATTCGCCAAAATTCAACCTTCGCCAATTCAAGCCTAATTCTACACCGGACCTCCAAATTCAATTCCGATCGCACTCCTAAGTCACAAATCATCCCCCGAAGCTAGCCGAATCACCGGAATTCACATTCGAGCCCTCTAACTATATAGTCAACTTCCGGTTGACTTTTTCCAAAACAAGCTTCCTTCTAAGAGCTAGGTGCCTCGTTTCCAACTAAAACCAATCCAATTCCACCCGATCACCTCAAATACCGGTACTGAAATGTAGAGAAACATAATATGGGGGAAACGGGGCGGTGACTCACGTGACGACGGGCCGGGTCGTCACATCCTCCCCAACTAAAACAAACGCTCGTCCTCGAGCAGGTCAAGGAACATACCTGGAGTCTCAAATAAGTGAGGATATCTGCTCAGCATCTCCCGCTCGGTCTCCCAAGTAGCCTCCTCCACGGGCCGACCTCTCCACTGTACCTTCACTGAAGCTATATCCTTTGACCTCAACTTTCGAACCTGACGACCCAAAATAGCCACTGGCTCCACATCATATGTCAAATCATCATCCAACTGAACCGTGCTGAAGTCCAATACATGAGATGGGTCCCCAACATACTTCTGGAGCATAGATATATGAAATACCGGATGCACACTAGACAAGCTGGGTGGCAAAGCAAGCTCATAAGCCACCTCCCCAATCCTCCTAAGTATCTCAAAAGGGCCAATGAACCGCGGACTCAGCTTCCCTTTCTTTCCAAATCTCATAACGCCCTTCATAGGCGAAACCTTCAACAAGACCTTCTCGCCCACCATATAAGATACATCTCGAACCTTCCGGTCCGCATAACTCTTCTGACGCGACGGAGCTGTACGAAGTCTCTCCTGGATCACCTTCACCTTCTCTAAGGCATCCTGCACCAACTCTGTCCCCAATAGTCTAGCCTCGCCGGGCTCAAACCAACCAACCAGAGATCTGCACCGTCTCCCATATAAGGCCTCATACGGCGCCATCTGAATACTGGCACGCAAAATCAATAACACAGGCACGCAACATGTCCTCCAATATCTGAATGGTACGCTCGGACTGCCCGTCCATTTGAGGACGAAATGCGATACTCAACTCTACCTGTGTACCCAACTCTTGCTGAAAAGTCCTCCAAAACTGGGAAGTAAACTGAGTACCCCTATCTGAGATGATAGAAACTGGGACCCCATGCAGCCGTACAATCTCCCGGATGAAAATCTCTGCCAGCCGCTCCTAAGAATAGGTAGTACACACCGGAATGAAGTGCACGGACTTGATCAGCCGATCCAAAATCACCCAAATCGAATCAAACTTCCTCGAGGTACGAGGGAGACCACTCACAAAATCCATAGTAATCCTCTCCCATTTCCACTCCAGAATATCCATCCACTGAAGTACACCACCGGGCCTCTGATGCTCATATTTGACCTGCTGACAGTTGAGACACCGAGCTACATAACTCACAATATCTTTCTTCATTCTCCTCCACCAGTAATGCTGCCTCAAATCCCGGTACATCTTCGCGGCACCCGGATGAATGGAATACCGCGAGCTGTGGGCCTCCTCCAATATCAGCTCCTGAAGCCCATCCATATTGGGCACGCAAATCCGGCCTTGCATCCTCAACACGCCATCATCACCAATAGACACATCTCTAGCATCACCATGCTGGACCCTGTCCTTAAGGACAAGCAAATGCGGGTCATCATACTGGCGCTCTCTAATGGGCTCATACAAGGAAGACCGAGAAACCATACAAGCCAACACCCGACTAGGCTCCGAAATATCTAGCCTCACCATCCGATTGGCCAAAGCTTGTACATCAACTGCAAAGGGCCTCTCCCCAACTGGAATGTATGCCAAACTACCCATACTGACCGCCTTTCGGCTCAAAGCATCGGCCACCACATTGGCCTTCCCCGGGTGATACAAATGGTAATATCATAATCCTTGAGTAACTCAATCCACCTCCGCTGCCTCAAATTAAGATCCTTCTGTTTGAACAAATGCTGAAGGCTGCGATGATCCGTATATACCTCACAAGATACGCCATATAAGTAGTGCCTCCAAATCTTCAAAGCATGAACTATAGCAGCTAACTCCAAATCATGTACAGGGTAGTTCTTCTCATGGGGCTTCAACTGACGAGAAGCATATGCAATAACTCTACCCTCCTGCATCAACACACATTCGATCCCAACTCTCGAAGCATCACAATACACAGTGTAAGAACCTGGAGCTGATGGCAATACCACACTGGAGCCGTGGTCAAAGCTGTCTTGAGTTTCTNCATCCCCCGAAGCTAACCGAATCTCCGGAAATCACATCCGAGCCCTCTAACCAACTAGTCAACTTCCGGTTGACTTTTCCAAAACAAGCTTTCCTTAGAGAGACTAAATGTCTCATCTCCTACCAAGACCAAACCAATCCAACTCGATTACCTCAAATACCGATAATGAAGCATAGAGAAACATAATATGGGAAAAACGGGGCGGTAACTCACGTGACGACGGGCCGAGTCGTCACATCCTCCCCAACTAAAACAAACGCTCGTCCTCGAGCGGGTCAAGAAACATACCTGGAGTCTCAAACAAGTGAGGATATCTGCTCCGCATCTCCCGCTCGGTCTCCCAAGTAGCCTCCTCCACGGGCCGACCTCTCCACTGTACCTTCACTGAAGCTATATCCTTTGACCTCAACTTTCGAACCTGACGACCCAAAATAGCCACTGGCTCCACATCATATGTCAAATCATCATCCAACTGAACCGTGCTGAAGTCCAATACATGAGATGGGTCCCCAACATACTTCTGGAGCATAGATATATGAAATACCGGATGCACACTAGACAAGCTGGGTGGCAAAGCAAGCTCATAAGCCACCTCCCCAATCCTCCTAAGTATCTCAAAAGGGCCAATGAACCGCGGACTCAGCTTCCCTTTCTTTCCAAATCTCATAACGCCCTTCATAGGCGAAACCTTCAACAAGACCTTCTCGCCCACCATATAAGATACATCTCGAACCTTCCGGTCCGCATAACTCTTCTGACGCGACTGAGCTGTACGAAGTCTCTCCTGGATCACCTTCACCTTCTCTAAGGCATCCTCCACCAACTCTGTCCCCAATAGTCTAGCCTCGCCGGGATCAAACCAACCAACCGGAGATCTGCACCGTCTCCCATATAAGGCCTCACACGGCGCCATCTGAATACTGGACTGATAGCTGTTGTTGTAAACAAAATCTGCCAGTGGCAAGAACTCAGCCCAAGAACCTCCAAAATCAATAACACAGGCACGCAATATGTCCTCCAATATCTGAATGGTACGCTCGGACTGCCCGTCCGTCTGAGGATGAAATGCGGTACTCAACTCTACCTGTGTACCCAACTCTCGCTGAAAAGTCCTCCAAAACTGGGAAGTAAACTGAGTACCCCTATCTGAGATGATAGAAACTGGCACCCCATGCAGCCGTACAATCTCCCGGATGAAAATCTCCGCCAGCCGCTCCGAAGAATAGGTAGTACACACCGGAATGAAGTGCGCGGACTTGGTCAGCCGATCCACAATCACCCAAATCGAATCAAACTTCCTCGAGGTACGAGGGAGACCACTCACAAAATCCATAGTAATACTCTCCCATTTCCACTCCGGAATATCCATCCGCTGAAGTACACCACCGGGCCTCTGATGCTCATATTTGACCTGCTAACAGTTGAGACACCGAGCTACATAACTCACAATATCTTTCTTCATTCTCCTCCACCAGTAATGCTGCCTCAAATCCTGGTACATCTTCGTGGCACCCGGATGAATGGAATACCGCGAGCTGTGGGCCTCCTCCAATATCAGCTACCGAAGCCCATCCACATTGGGCACGCAAACCCGGCCCTGAATCCTCAACACGCCATCATCACCAATAGACACATCTCTAGCATCACCATGCTGGACCCTGTCCTTAAGGACAAGCAGATGCGGGTCATCATACTGGCGCTCTCTAATGCGGTCATACAAGGAAGACCGAGAAACCATACAAGCCAACACCCGACTAGGCTCCAAAATATCTAGCCTCACCATCCGATTGGCTAGAGATTGTACATCAACTGCAAAGGGCCTCTCCCCAACTGGAATGTATGCCAAACTACCCATACTGACCGCCATTCGGCTCAAAGCATCGGCCACCACATTGGCCTTCCCCGAGTGATACAAAATGGTAATATCATAATCCTTGAGTAACTCAAGCCACCTCCGCTGCCTCAAATTAAGATCCTTCTATTTGAACAAATGCTGAAGGCTGCAATGATCCGTATATACCTCACAAGATACGCCATCTAAGTAGTGCCTCCAAATCTTCAAAGCATGAACTATAGCAGCTAACTCCAAATCAAGTACAGGGTAGTTCTTCTCATGGGGCTTCAACTGACGAGAAGCATAAGCAATAACTCTACCCTCCTACATCAACACACATCCGATCCCAACTCTCGAAGCATCACAATACACAGTGTAAGAACCTGAAGCTGATGGCAATACCAACACTGGAGCCGTGGTCAAAGCTGTCTTGAGCTTCTGAAAGCTCTCCTCACACTCATCAGACCACACAAATGGTGCACCCTTCTGAGTCAACTTGGTCAAGGGTGAAGCAATAGATGAAAAACTCTGGACGAACCGGCGATAATAACCCGCCAAACCGAGGAAACTCCGAATCTCCGTGGCTAAGGACGGTCTAGGCCAACTCTGAACCGTCTCTATCTTCTTAGGATCAACCTGAATACTATCACTGGACACCACGTGCCCCAGGAAAGCCATAGAACTAAGCCAGAACTCACACTTGGAGAACTTTGCATAAAGCTTCTCCTCCCTCAATCTCTGTAATACCACTCTCAAATGCTGTGCGTGCTCCTCCTGACTACGCGAGTACACCAGGATGTCATCAATAAAAACAATCACAAATGAATCCAGATACGGCCGAAATACACTGTTCATCAAGTGCATGAATGATGTTGGGGCGTTAGTCAACCCAAAGGACATAACTAGAAACTCATAGTGCCCATATCTCGTCCGGAAAGCAGTCTTCATAATATCTGAATCCCTAATCTTCAGCTGGTGATAGCCTGAACGGAGGTCAATCTTGGAGAATACCCTTGCCCCCTGGAGCTGGTCAAACAAATTATCAATACGGGGCAGGGGAGACTTGTTCTTCACTGTCACCTTGTTCAATTGCCTGTAGTCAATGCACATTCTCATTGTGCCATCCTTTTTCTTCACAAACAAGATCGGTGCACCCCACGGTGACACACTCGGACGAATGAACCCCTTATCCAGGAGCTCCTGAAGCTGATCCTTTAGTTCTTTCAACTCTGCTGGTGCCATACGATACGGAGGAATAGAAATGGGCTGAGTGCCCGGCACCAGATCAATACCAAAATCAATGTCCCTGTCAGGCGGCATGCCGGCAGGTCCACTGGAAACACATCAGGGAAGTCCCCCGACACCGGAAACGGACGAAGACGTACGACGTACGGAGGTACGTCTCGACGTCCTACCGAACTACTCTCCTACCAAAACGAAACGAACCAAAACGTTACGAAGTACGAAACCTTACCCCTTTAACC